>NW_013672124.1:42305-48683 GCF_000517525.1 Limulus polyphemus | reverse complement strand
TATATTATGTTAATAACACCTCCCAGCGACTGTGCTACAAGATTCACAATATATATTATGTTAATAACACCTCCCAGCGACTGTGCTGCAAGGTTCACAATATATGTTATGTTAATAACACCTCCCAGAGACTGTGCTGCAATGCTCCCAATTTATATTATGTTAATAACAACTCCCAGCGACTGTGCTGCAAGGTTCACAATATATATTATGTTAATAACACCTCCTAGCGACTATGATGCAAGGTTTACAATATATAATATGTTAATAACACCTCCCAACAACTGTACTGAAGGGGTATAAGGTTAAACACTATGTTAATAACACCTCCCAGCGACTGTACTGCAAGCCCCTAACAATAAAGGCATATGTTAGCGACACCTTGCAATGACTGTAATGTATAGTTGTTGTTTTTTTGTAACCCAACAAAGACTGTACTACAGGGTTCTAACAATGAAGTGTTTTATTATCAACACCTTGAAATGACTGTACTGTAATTTTCTGTTGTACTGTAAGTTAACAATAAAAACTTTCATTGATCACAACCATAGAAATACGGTATACATCAGCAGAGATTTAATTCAAAGTACTCATAATTAGTTATACACGTTAGTTTTAACATGCCCAGTTGTTCAGGTATCACGAAAATGTTACATATACGGATATCAAACTAGGAGATGACGATCATTTAAAGGCATTTATAGAAGCTAAAAGGTGCTTTCATAAAACCAAGCATGCTGAGCACGTACTCGTGAAACTTTCTTTACAGGTGAAGAAAACCAAATTCATTTATATCTACATTCCTCTTGCTTTAAAACCATTAACATTCAGTCTTTCTATAGTCTGTATTAATGTTTCTGAAAAACAAAGTCATATGATGTTAAAAACGTTCTTGTCTCCTTGTGGCTTAACTCCCCTCCCTTCCCAGTGGCTCAGCGGTAATTTAGAAGGCTTTTAACACTAAAAACCGGGTTTCAATACCTGCAGTGAGCACAGCATAGATAGCCCATTATTTAGTTTTATGCTTGATAACGAACAAACAATCCCTGTGGCCTTATGCACAGACATTTTGATAAAAAGTATCGACTTTAGACATAGCAATTATATAGCATGTAATAAATGTTCGGCAGTTATTCATATAAGCTAAGTCAACAAAATATATTTACGAAAGTTAGGTTCCTTAAATCAATAAACTGAATTTTCCAAATATATTTTAACCTCCGTTTTATAAAAAGGTTTTGCAGCTTTCATTCTCTTTATAAGCATATTTTGGACATTTTTTATGAGACTTGTTATTCTTACTATATATTTTATCTTTCAAATATATCTCGGATAAAACTTTCGCTTTCCTAAAGTGAGGTTTTCACCTCAGTTTATGAACCTCTGTTTTCTTACTTATCATCGAATATCTTTTGTCATATTTTTAGACTTATCAATGAACCTATCTTTTCTCTACCATATTCTTAGGCCTATCAATAAACCTTTTGTTTTACTACCATAGTTTATGTTATTTAACCTCTCATCATAAGCCTTTTCCGAACTTATCAGATTTCAACATCCATCTAAAAAACTTTCCCTGCCATCGCGTATTATTCACTCCCCTCTATGAACCTTCCCTCTCTTACCGTATTATGACAAACCTTCCCTGTCTTATTGTATTATTCACTCCCCTCTATGAACCTTCCCTCTCTTACCGTATTATGACAAACCTTCCCTGTCTTATTGTACTATTAACTCCTCTCTGTGAATTATTTACTCACTTCTATATATTTATATTATTTTGATAAACAATTTTTCTTTGGTGTTTTAAATCTCTTCAACTTTTTTCTTACTTTAACCGTATGTCTTATTTTATTTGTTGTCTTACAACTCTGAAATTGAATGTTTGTTTACTTCATGAAAAACCTTTTCCTACACTAATGCCATTGCTTGTGCTGCAGATATGGAAGAGGGCAATGACTGAGTTCTGTAAGACTTCGTGTTTCTTCTATCCTCGCGTTCAATTTGGATGGGAATTTTAAGGTACACAGTTGCATAAGATTTAGAAATCTCACCAACTATCACAGACAGCCAATAGAAGGCGAGGAAAAGAAAAATAACTCCCGGACCTTCGAATATGATAGGATGAGAGATCCACACTGGTGGTATGAGTGTTTGAAACATTCTAACACAATCACCTATTTCGAGGTCTACGATGGCTAAAGTGTTAAAGAAATGAAAACCCATTGGAATATCAACGCTAATGTGGGATATCGACCTGAATGTCCCAAAACGTTTTTTTTTTCCTTCGTTCGTACAAACTTTAGAACGCGTTACGAAACGAGCGTATATGGAATTAAATACATCACAAAGTCCATTCGTGTGAGCTCTCTTCTGGATTTCAAGGACAGGCTGTAGATCATAAAGTTTCATCAGAGCCCTTGTATCGGCTCTCCTGGTGTCATAAGTTTTGAAACTGAGGTAAAAAAATCGTCATGTGGAAGAGCGATTAATTTCACTGTTCATTGGTTGCTTCAGCTGGACGGATCTGAGGTTGATGGCAACTTGGAGAATGTTTCAGACGTGACTGTCTCATTACATCAGTGAAGACTAGTGAGGGTAATATTATCACGCTTAGCCTAATGTTGTTGAGTTGGATTTGATCTACTAATAATAATATAGGGACTGTTATGAATGTCTTGCTATAATATTACATTCTATGATATATATTGTACTTCGTATAGAGATATTCACGTGACGTAATGCAGTGGGCCGGCTTTGTTTATTCCGTTATATTGGACATAAGAAAGAACTGATGAAATAACGTTGAACATAGCAGTTACATGCTTAGAACTGAGGAGTGTAATAATGCCAGTTGGTTGTACAAACAGCCAGAAGAAAAATCCGGACCTGTCATTCTACAGATTCCTAGACGATGAAAAGCGAGGGAATAAATTGGTGAAACGGGCGTTGAATGACATACCTACAAATATATTCGTATTGTATTAAAAGTATTTTCTTTCAGAAAATGAAAATGTCGTGGCTATTAATACCAACACCACAAAAGGTTTAAGCTATGAACTTGAACAAAGAACATTTTTTGAGACAAACTCACCTAAGCCCGCTTAGTATATTACTCAATCCCAGCCCACAATTATTATGTATATATAGGCTAGAACTCGAAATATAACACTAATGCCTAAATCTTTTCTTTAATCCGTGAACTACTGGTAATTCAATAACTTTATTAGTCCTAATGTATTTACCAATTACTTTTGAAACAGGGCCAGTACTTCAGAAATGCGAAAATATAATTGTTTTTTCTGTAAATTGTCACTGTTGAGTTATTTTAACACATTAAGCCACCATTAATTACATAAATATCCGCATACATATTAACAATTAAATTATGTCATAAATTATAAATATAAACTTAGGAGGCTGTAGCTGATGCTTTGCAGTAATTGTTTCACGAAAAATGTGAATATTTGGATAGAATCATGCATTAAAAACTTTACTTGTATTGGGCCTACAAAATGTAAAAGCAGATGTAAGTTAACGTAAGAATTCATGCGTGATGTCATTAAACAATTAGATCTAGATTCTAGACCAAAGAGATTTAGTAAACATAAACAACGTTAGCAAACAGCCCCAGAAACATGCTGATCCCCTCAGAACGATATCGATCGTCAGCACACATGAAATACAGCTAAACAAATAAAGGTGTTTAAGTAAAGCTAAGCTATGTCCAGTTTAACAATTACTGTAGCAAGTTCGAGCATATTACTTAGTTTGACGAGTCGTACACTTTCCACAGTTGGGCACTATGCACCCTGCCTACCACAAAATATTTATAGACATCTAAACTTTTGTATGCCTTCACTACCTTTCCTGTGTAATGTGAGGCACTGTAAACTAGGCAATTGATAATATTTGAGTATTCCACGTCGGGAATGTCCATAACTGTGTCTCCATTCGTCAACATGACTAATTAATCGGCATCTAAGCTTATGGTCATTGCAGGCGGAAGAGAACACGGGTCCGTCATAACTGTGATTAAATCTTGTACCGTTGTATAAACGACTCATCTAAACTCTTTGTCAAAGCGCTAAATGCAAATTTTTCCTGTGCAGAATGCAACGTTAAATTGGGGGAAGCCGTCATTTTTACGTTCAAAATGACAGATGACAACACTAGTTCCGCTTTCAGTCACGTGACTACATATCATCTACATTGAAGGACTTCAAAAAGTTAGAATCATACTTCTCTTAACATGATAATGTCGTATCTAGCAGTAGCCAGGTTAAAAGCTGGATAATGAAATATCCAAATAGACAAGCTGCTTAAGAAACAACACATTAGAATTTCACGTTCGGATTTTGACTTATTTCTTCATTTATTTGTTGCTAAGCGCAAAGTTACACAATGGGCTATCTGTATTGTGCCCACCACGAGTACTGAACTCGTTCAAGTGTTTCAAGCTTTCAGATTTACCACTGAGCCACTGAGGGACTTTGATTTAAGTAGTTTGCATGGTATTTACATAAATATATGATTATCTTTGACAGGCGTCCAGAGTCTGTAACACTCTGAATCTACTTCTGAAGATCCGAGCCACTTAATGCTGAACTGAAAGCTTTCTCAACTAAACATTCTCAAACAACAATTTCTTCTGCTGATATAACTTTAGTCAACTATAATATGCTTTTGTTTCTAGAACATTATTTACAAACATATAAAATATACTTTGTCTTCTTGAGCTCTGCTTTAGATAGCGTTCGAGAACTGTGGAACTTGATATATTTTAATATTATAATATAGAAACAAATTATATTACCCTTGATAGGGCAAGATAAAGAATATTGATAATAATAAAAACAAATCTTCGGGAAGTATGCTCATGGGTAGCTCATGCATTACTTAATTCAATAAGGTAACATGAGCTACATGTTCACCGAGTGACTTACAACTCGTGTGGCGGGATTATTAGTTATACACAGTTCAAAAGATAATAAAATTAAGTATAAATAGATGTATACTGTTACAAGTTTTAAGCTGTTTAGGATAAAAAATTGTGGTTTCCCGTTAAATCTTGCAGTCATTCCAGAAATAAAAAAGTATAATTTAGAATTATTTCCTAATTTTTTATGGTGATTATGAGGTCAGTCAAATCTACCCGAGATCATTTAATGAATTAATCAACAAAGAAACACGCCCATATCTGTATTGTTAAAGCTCTAATACTCATCTTATGAAAAATATATATTACAACTATCCTAGGGTAGTTATTGTCACTAGGATAAATGTAACCTCTAGTAAAAACAAAACAAAACAGGGCGCGAATGTGATTTGGAGCCCACCAAAGAAGTAAGCATTTTCTAAGTAGTCTTGGTGGTTTCATGATTTATAATGTTCGCTCGAAAAGATAATTTTTTATCATTCTGAAGGTGAAGATTGTCATGCTGATGGATTGAGGGATCCGTTTTCGTGTTATTGTTTTGTTTTTTATCTCCAGCACCTTGTTTGCTACTGTGTCCATATTTTCTTTCCGTTAACGAACTATTTTTTGTTGTCGGTTATTGTTTAACAAGCCTAATTGACTATGATACGTTATATATATAGCTATTAAATATATTGTTAGTGACAATAATGCTTAAATAAATTACATATCCGTCTATTCGCCTAATTACCTAACTATCTATCTACACAATAACAATATTGACAAGGTGAATTCACGAACCGTGTGAATCAAGTACTAGCACTTAACAGTCATAACCTCCTAGTCGCAGTTGGTTGCCTTAACTGAGAACAATTTAGATTATTTTACAATAACCAAATGCGATCGAAAACAGAGCAAACGCAGTGTTCGCTGTTTGATCAGTAAACAAGACGAAAGATTATTATAACGATTTCAATGTATGAGTTATTGTGAATGCAAGTAGGATACATTCACGCTAAACATATATCCTATCTGAACTCAAATAATGCATGCGAAGAAATCTGTCTCACCATCTGTAAACTGTAATCTTCACGGCTTATCAGAACCACTGGACTCACTCTGTTCTTGAGCACTGTTGGAAGATATCGCGTACCTACCTTGTTCAATTATCCATTCTATGAGAGTTGTTTGTAATAATAAAATGAATTAATTGTCATGATGCTTCATTTGTGGTAACTGTTTTACTGTGTTTTAACATAATTATTTTGTGGCCATGGTATATAAAGACTCTTCATACATTTAACTTGCGGTTATTATGGAAATAATCTTAACTCATAAAGTAAACTTTTTAAACAATTTGTAATCATATCTAATACAATGATAATTTTGTAGCATCTTGATATGTTCTACGCTCGTGCTGATTATTTATAAGTGCTATAAATGAAATACTTATTAAAGTT
>NW_013672124.1:26120-41392 GCF_000517525.1 Limulus polyphemus | reverse complement strand
TGTGCTGAAAATGACAGATAATAAGTTAGCAAGCTTAAGGAAGGATATAGAAACCTGAAACCGAGGTGAATCTCAGGTTAAGTTTTCAAAATGTTCAAATATCGAAAGTGAGAAGCTACTTTTTTTTTGGTCACCATAGTTTTCCTAATATTACGTGACTTACACATGAAGCTTTTGTAAGTTAAGTTTTTCTGTGCCCGATAAAGTTTTTGCTTAGATACTGATACGTAACACAGTATTATATATATAAATATATAGCTCAATACAAAGTAAGGTAATAATAAAATTAGTCTTACTTGCTAGTTAGGTGATACATAAATTTCTTCATTGAGATAAAATTAGTTTTATATGCTTTAAAAAATTTCAAATTATTTTAATTGCTAGTAAAACTGGATCAGTGGTAGTGAACCTGCTATCTTTTATGGCCAGGTGGTTAGGGAGCGCTCAACTCGCAATCTGCTGGTCCCCGTCCCATCAAACATGCTCGTCCTTTCAGTCGTCAATCCTACTATTCGTTGGTAAAAGAGTAGTCCAAGAGTTGGCGGTGGGTGGTGATGATTAGCTGCTTTCCTCTTGTCTTTCACTGGTAAATTATGGACGGATAGCGCAGATAGCCCTA
This sequence comes from Limulus polyphemus, assembly GCF_000517525.1. Classification (NCBI taxonomy): domain Eukaryota; kingdom Metazoa; phylum Arthropoda; class Merostomata; order Xiphosura; family Limulidae; genus Limulus; species Limulus polyphemus. The sequence continues at coordinate 40,773 of NW_013672124.1, read as the reverse complement.
GTGTAGCTTTTCGCGAAATTCATAACATGGATTTGGATAGTTCTAGTTATTCCGAAATTTTTAGGAAAAGTTAAATCGTTTTGGAAATACAATGTTATGTGAAAGAATTTAACAAATTATACGACTTAGTTCTGCTTGAAAGTCAAGATAAGGCTGACGACAAGCCCGTTAATATCTTTGAAGGTAATTTTTTACATTGTTGTTTAGAAAAGTTAGATTTTACAAAGAACAAATGACACTATCTTGAAAACTAATATTTATAAAAAAACAACAATTAAATCGGTCCATACAGGCACACACAGTTTCTCGGAGGATCAGAATATTGTTAAATTTGAAGGATTACAACGCTAGAATTAGGGCTTGATCCCCGTGGAGGACAAAGTGCAGATATCCAATTGTGCAACTTTTGCACTAAAATGAAAACAACTTTTTATATCATAAATATCTTTGTATATTTCTTGAATATTTCACTCGGGTATAGTCGTATAGGAAAATGTGGGGCAACCCACCTTAACACTAAATTAAAATAAATGTCATGAAAAAGCAAAACGTTTTAAAATGAGCCCTGTTTAACATAAATTTAATTTCTAGTTAATACAAAGATAGGACAGAACTTTTAAAATATTGACAAAATGCAGTTCTTGTGGTTAGGGGCCGTTTTATCTATGAGGTTGGATCAAACGAACCCACAAAATGAAGTACAATTACTCACATCTAATATACAATAAATGCAATTTAAAATATATGCTGAATTTAGCCACTGCGTTTAAATCACTTAAATTATCATTTTAATGTCCGAAGGGATCGGGAAGGCTGTTCGCCATGCGTAAGCTGCGCATTTTCTAGAACAATGGCGCAAAAGAACATCAGTACTAATGTGGAGCAATGACGTAATTGCGGCCGAAGTTTATGACGTCGTTGGTGTGTGTGGTATACCAGACGGCAGCAATCGCATGTTATAAGAAATTAGTTAATATCAGTTGTGTTTCTTTTAATGCATATTCGGCTGTCTGTAGTTTATCATTGTTTGAAATCAACCAAGTTTTACTTGAAGAGATCGTCTTTCCTCACTTTTCTCTCACACACGAGTCTGAGACGTAATTAAATAGCAAGTTTTAAGTTTATAACACAATAGCTTGTTTGTTTCTTATTAAGCACGAAGGTACACAATGGGTTATCTGGGCTGTGCCCACCACTAGGATCGAATTCTGAATTATAACCCTAAATGTCCTCAAACTTACCATTGTACATATTCTCTGTACACAGCCCCTCGGTGGCTCAGCGGTAAGCCAAAACTCTGATTTCGATACTCGCGACGGATACAACACAGATAGCCCATTGTGTAGCTCTTTGCTTAATAACAAAAACTTATATTTATATATTAAGAAAAATGCTAATTTAATCGTTACAGAATGTTATACAATCCATAATAAAACATGAAAAGAGATAGCTATTATAACCGCACTTTTAAACCGGAGCTTATTTGAAACTTCCTTTGTTTTTCATATAAAGCTACACAAGGTCAATCTACTTATTACAATCCCTAATTTTTAACTGATAGACTAAGAAGAAGGCAGGTGATCAACAGTAGCCAATACCAAATATTTGGCTACCTTTATGTGACTCAATAGTGCGATTTGACCATTGTTTTTATACCATACCCACGGCCGGAAAGTGAGGAGCGCGTTTTTTGCAGCAACGTGAGGCGAACAAGGAATCCTCTGATTCATAATTTGGGCACTCCAGACTACGTTTTATTTCAGAACAAAATATAGGGGGTGTAAATATTTACATTGGTTTTTAGTGATAGCGATTTATTAGACGGAATTCTGTTTAGAAAGTCCAGTCAAAAAACATCTTCGAATGACAGAGATTTCTATTTAATATCAGCGACATGTTACCTTGTTTTGATGTATTTTAATTTTGTATCATTTGAGTAGTTTTTGATAAATGTCTGTTATAAATAAGAAAACCAAATCGTGTGTACGTGAGTAAAATGAGAATAAACGTTAATAAAGTTTATCAGTAATGACAAATCGTTTCCCATAATGATGCTTTATGAATAAATAATCCAAATAAATACACGTTCATGAATTTCTTGTAAGTGGCACATGTGATAATGAAACCGTTTTCCCTATTATTTGACATCCTGAACCGAAACATCATTATATTCGGGACTACAACATCAAAAGTTACTACACTTAACATATGAAATCACGAATGGACTTGTAAATTAAACAGTATTTTAATGGGATAAAGTATGGTTTTGTATTCTTATTTTGGGAACTATGACGAAACCTACCTTTACAACTTTCTTAGAAAAATCTTTAAAAATATTGTAAACTTTAAACGTCATGTAGTGTTAGAAATGTAATATAGGTATTGTTTTGACAATATTTTCATAATAATACAATCACATCAGTAAAATGGTAACATTTAACACTTCGTATCACAAAGTAACTAACTATCTTTACGTGGACAGAGTTTTGGTGATTGGATTATATATACATGAGTCGAGCTATATTTGAGAGTTACATACTTCGTTATATTTTGTAATATATATAGCTAGTAATTGTATTTTGTTTTGTATGTTTGTTGATAGCCAAAAAGTTAGCTATGCTCATAGCAGAGATCGAAACCAGAATCTTAGCTTTCTAAGCCCTCGAGCTTACCGCTGAGCCACCGAGAACATATTTACTTGTAACGTATTTACATCAGTATCTATTATAATAATACTCAGTCTTTGTCTGTCCTAAAAATGCGCGCGCACTTAATTTCAACGGATGTAAACAAAGGGCGGATGTAAATGAGTTTAGTAAACATTTTGTACAACAACATATTAAAAGCTTATCAACATTTAAAGTCAAACGTTAGGTCGTAGAATAATATTATAAGTTTATTTATTGGTAGTACTAAGTACGGTAAAGTTTAGTCCTCACTAAAGTAAAGTAAAAAACGTACGCAAGTTATATTGTTAATTTATCTATTTATTGAATACTAGCTGAGTTACCCGGCGTTGCACGGTGAAACTTTAGATTTGAAATATATAGATCAGTATTTTTTTCAGCAAATTATTCAGTAAGTAGATAAAACTGTGGTGCGAGAAATAAAAAGCATTTAATCAAACAAAGCTTTATTTGAAATTAGATCGTGTTTGAGCTTGTCTTGTTCTTTGAGCCTGAAGTCGTACATCATGTTGCTCCTCTGTTTCTTGCTCTCTGTAAGTTACTTGTCTTAATTTTTGTGCTTGAAGTCTGGTTTGATGTTGTTCAGAAGTTTCTTGTTTTCTATATCCAGCTTGCCTTAATGATTCTGACTAAACTTTGGCTTTGTGCTGTTCAACAGTTTCTTGCTGTCTTTGAGTAGCCTGCCTTTCAGCTTGAGCTCGAAATCTAACTTTACGTTGTTCCAAAGTCTCTTCCTATATTTGAGCAGCCTGTCTTGCAGCTTGTGCTTGAAGTCTTTGATTGCGTTCTTCTTCTGTTTCAGCTGCTCTTTGTGCTTGCATTCTTTTAACGGCAGAAGACTTTCCATAGAAAGGACGTTTCTTGGGTGGCATAATCACTTGTATCACTAAACAATAATTTGTAATTCACAAAGTTACTAAATCACTTATGAAACTACTTAGCACTATTTAAAGAAAACTGTTTTTGGAAATACTGAATTGACAGCAAGGTGATCTGAGTGTCTTCCGCCATAACGCTTTCTAAACGTGCTTATGTTTGTATGTTTATTACAAAAATGGCGCAATAATCATTAATTGTTAATTTTGTCATTGAATACTAAACCAAATACAAAATAAATAGCATCATTAAATTTCTTGTAAAAACTGGTTATTATGAAGTTATTTAAAAATGTGAAAGTTCAATCGTTTGGTTTCCTATACCGAACAAAATAAACAAATAAACAAACTTCCTCTTTTATATATATAAATAGAGTGCTCTTAATAAAGTCTTAAATACTGTTAGGCCTAAAACAATTGGACTTATAGACTTCAGTGTTTGTGATTAGAATTATTTTATATTATTCTAGAAATTTTGTATTTAAAGAAGTACTGTTGCAAGAAATATATTAATTTGACCGCAAATGTTTTGCGGTTCTCTGCTAGTTCAAACTAATGGCTTGTTTTTGAGTCTATGTTAATCTACCAGAATTGTTGTTGAAGGATCACTGCCATGCCTACAACTGACCCCGAACGGTGAATATGTAGATTGATTCGAGACTTTGTGAGCTTGAGTACCCTAGCCAGATTTGATGAATAGTTGGAAAGAAAGGAAGCCTCTGTTTGGGCACTATTACTGCGGTTTCTTTTCTCCTCTAAAACTATACCGTATTTGTGAGATTACAAAGGTAATACTCAACTATACATGGTGAATACATTTCCCATCCTTGTCAAGATTAGAAAGTTTTATGTTCCTGTAAGCGTCTTGGTTCTTTAAGTATGTGTTTTTGACTCGAGGCTTTTAACGCAATCTCAAAGTTTAAAAATAGCACTTAGTTGCCGTTGTTTTTCTCGAAATTACGAAAATAGAAACCACTTTTCGAAATACAAATAATGGTGATCATTTTTAAGACGTTAAAAATAGTAATTCTGAATATAAGCAATCTTGTCTTTATGAAACTATACAAAATTAGATACTTCTAAATTAAGTAAGACGGATCTTATTAAGCAAATAATTTATGCAGAGATTATCGTATCGTAATCGAAAGTGAAGAGACTTGGACGTTTTAACAGGCTACTCGGTGAGCCTGCTCGTTTTGTTCTGAAGAGCATAAGAAGGACAACAATTCTATCTTATTTCGATTGTATTTTAACATTTGCACACAGAATGTTTGTCATAGAACGTGTCCTTATCGAATAAGTTTGACGTGTCGAAACTAGTTGGGTTTTTTTTGTACATTTTATTAAAACTTTGTGCAATAATATGCTGGTGTTTTTTATTGTGAATTTGTAAAAACAAAAGCACTTATTATTATTTAAATAAAAAGTTAATGTCAGTTTAATAACAAGTAAAGAGGGGAGTGTTTTACAGAAACTGATATACACAGTCCCACACAGAGATACGTGCAAACATCACGTGTTACTGACAACTACTATAGTATACCAGTTTTTAAGGTATAGAATGATAAGTGTAAAAATATTATATATCAGTACTATATAGAAAATATCCTCACTACACTGCATTTAGCACAAATAAGAACTATAAACCCACTAGTGTAGACACTGTGACAATTACACTATTTAATACTGCCAAAGGTCGCCACAAAATCATCCAAGTATAACTCTATCCATCGAGGTATATTTATTTTAGGCCCAAGATGGTTGAAATACCGATCTGAAATGTCAGTTCGTCTGGGTAATCAATATATCAAATAGAATTTATTTTATAAATTAAAGTTTGTTTGTGAAAGTGAGATTTGTTTCAAGTCGTCCCCAAGTGGGTCAGCGAGAAGTTTATGGACTTACATCGGTAAAATACAGGGTTCGATTTCCCCAAATGAATAGAATGTAGATAGCCCATTTTGTAGCATTGCACTAAGAAAACAATAACTCCCTCGTTTGTTTCTTTCATCTGAATACAGAATTGCTGTAATGGAAACTTTTTTCGCCTAGTTCTAAAAGCTTAACTCCAATATAAATACATCTGTATGATGAATTGTTTTCTTCTAAAGTAGTTGAAATACGTCAGATGAAGCTTAGTAGAATCAAAAATAAATCGATTTCACGTTATTCGCGACGTAATTAATGATGTGTCAGATACTTAATACGCCATTTATTGTAAGAAAATCTGTTCGTTTACGAGTCATGCCCTGTAACAATCAGTAATCACTGACTCGTTAACTTTCTTTGTGAAACAGTAGTTAAAAATGTCAACGTCACATAGTCACGTGAGCATTTTACAAACATATACTGCGTGTTAAGGGTTTGCCACAACGTTCTACGGCAGACAGAAAAAACATAGTTACTATAGAAATATGAAATAAGTTTTCACTGTATTACTTGTATTAAAGATGAACTTGGTGAGAGTCCTTTAAGTAAATACGAACTTAAGCTTGCTTACAGTATCGCAATTTTAACATTCATATCGTGAGATTATGAGGTCGAAGAAATAGGCTAGTGTCGAAATGTGGTTAAACCTGTTTTGTAACTGCGTCCATCGAGTGTCTCAGGGCCCGGCATGGCCAGGTGGTTAGGGCGCTCGACTAGCACTCTGCGGGTTCAAATCCCCGTCACACCAAATATGCTCGCCCTTTCAGCCGTGGGGGTGTTATAATGTTACGGGCAATCCCACTATTCGTTGGTAAAAGAGTAGCCCAAAAGTTGGTGGTGGGTGGTGATGACTAGCTGCCTTCCCTCTAGTTTTACACTGCTAAATTAGGGATGGCTAGCGCAGATAGCCCTCGTGTAACTTTGCGCGAAATTCAAAACAAACAAACAAACGAGTGTCTCAAGCCCATTGTTTCAAGTCACAAATGTCTTAAGACACAAAGTAAGAATACACAGACTAGTCCACTTTATCCATTTCATATTATTACTTCTTCGATACAAACCATTAACAAGTGGAGTTCAGCGGAAAAACTGAAACTTCATATTGCACTAGTCTTGGTACGATATGTTAGGCCTTTCGCAACGGGGTGTGTCCAGAGAGAGAGTTTTACTTCTGGGGGTTGTTCCATAGTGCGTTGTGTTTGTTTATTATTATGCGAGTTTTAACCACTTCGAGTCTTCGTAGGAAAAAAAGTTCAAGGAATCTAGCCCTAACAATGTATAAAAAATAATTGTTATTGGAAGAGATGTATTGTATATATATAATATTTTAAGTTAAAATAACAAACTTAAAGTTAAGTATTAGGTATGTGTGTAAATCACAAAATGTTTGAAATTCATATATATAGTTCAATATTTTTTGCACTGCTAATCTATTCTTTGATTCGCTACTTTGAAGAAGCAACTCAATTTTGTTTGTTTGTAGTTAAGCACAAAGCTACACAATGGGCTATCTGGGCTTTGCCCACCAAGGGTATCGAAACCCGATTTCTAGCTTTGTAAGTCTACAGACATACCGCTGTGCCACTGAAGGACAGTAAATCAAAGAATAGATTAGGCCTCTACGTTATCTATTCTTCATTGACATTTACGTTCTGGTGAAGAAAAGAAATTAACAAATAACCAGTTAGTCCGGATAATTAATTGTTACGATATGTCACATGTTATCCAAACACCTAAAAAAAGTTTAAACTATTAGGGTGAGTAAAGGACTATACACGAAAACCAAAAAAACAAACAAACAAATGAAATATACTGCCAACCAACAATGAAATGTACTGCCCAAACAACAAAATGAAACAAACATATTGTGTTATGTTTATTTGTGGACGAATAACTATTTTGAAGTTTATAAGTAATAAAAATAATCTTTATGTTTAGTTTGGTTTTTATCTGTGTTATAATTACGTGAGGTAGTTATAAATGTATATCTTCAGGTCAACATTCAGAAATGGATCATTAGGTTGTCGCTTGTCTTTTTTCAGATTTGGTAGGAGTAACTTAATGTAATTAGTAAATGTTTTTTTTCAGAATTGGTAGGAGTAACTTAATGTAATTAGTAAATGTTTTTTTTCAGATTTGGTAGGAGTAACTTAATGTAATTAGTAAATGTTTTTTTTCAGATTTGGTAGGAGTAATTTAATGTAATTAGTAAATGTTTTTTTATTTCAGATTTGGTAGGAGTAACTTAATGTAATTAGTAAATGCCTTTTTTCAGATTTGGTAGGAGTAACTTAATGTAATTAGTAAATGCCTTTTTTCAGATTTCTTAGAATTAATTTAATGTAACTAGTCAATGTTTTTTTTCAGATTTCGTAGGAGTAACTTAATGTAATTAGTAAATGTTTTTTTCGGATTTCGTAGGAGTAAGTTAATGTAATTAGTAAATATTTTATTATGGATTCATCAAATCATATGTTTTATTCTATGCACTTGATGTGGATCTGCAATTACTTGCATCTTCCCTTATAACATGGTTTACCAAAGGAAAAGACACATTAAACAGACACATTTGGAGAAGCTGCCTTGATGTGTGTAATTTTGTGTCATATAAGATATTGAAATGGATCACGTCAAAATACGATGATGATCGTGTGTTCTAGGAATTTACATCAATGTCAACTACTCGGCGGTACAGTTAAAACTGTTCGATATAACGCCTTCTTAGTTTCACGGACACATGGGTGTGTTGTGGCAGTACGCGTAGCGTACCAAAAATACAAACTGATGCAACGCTACTGATGTCTTCGTCGATTTAATTTCGCTTTGATTAATAACATTTCTTCTGAGGTGCATTACAAATTTTCGATTTTTTCTGGCAGGAGACAGAAAATTGTAGAGTAGGAGAGGAGTGATCAGTAGCTTTGATTCTCATCGATAATGTTGTATTGACAGTTTAGAAGGAGAAATCGGTCATCAGGCACAATAAAATCCTAATAACCAGAGGTCTTCAGAGAATAAAGCGAGTACTTTATCAAAGGTTACGTATACATTTTATAAATTATCGATTTATTAAAGAGACTGTAACCCAGGTTCATACAGATAAGCTGAGATAACTGAGGTATGTAAAAATAGAAAAATACTACTACATTAATACAAAAAAAAAGCTATCACATTGAGGGATCTTTTATTTTTTTTGCATTGTGAGTCTAAATGACACATCTGTTTTTTCTGAGTATCGTATTTTTCTTCGTTTAATATAGCATAGGAAAATAAAAAACTATTAATAATTGTACTAAAGATGCAAAAACAATAATAACGAAAATTTGTCTCTGAGTTTAAACATTTTTTCTTATGAATGTATCGAACTTTTTAATGTAATTTCAATTATATCTAAATGAAAAGTGACTTATTTTTCTTTTTATCGTCAGGATATCAAGCACCAAAAACACATAACATATCGTAGTTGCCTTATTAATAGGCGTTAACTTCATAGAATGTAATGTCGAGATAACAAAAGGTCTTTAATGAAAAACGATTTTTTTTTCATGATATCGCCTGGTGGTTAGAGCACTCAACTCCCACTCTGTAGATCATAGTCTCAAATATCTTCACCAAACATGCTCGCCCTTTCAGCTGTATATAAAGAGTTGGCGGTGGGTGTTTTTGAGTACTTTCCCTATTGTTTATCACTTCTAAGTTAGGAACGGCTAGTACAGATAGTTGTCGAATAGAGTTGGAAGAAATTAAAAAAAATAACATTTTTACATTATATTGTGCACCACGACACCTTCATTTTACTGAGGTTAAGATAATATTCGTCGGTAAAAATAGTAAGTTAAAATCCCTAGAAGCTTAAATATTGCGATAAAATACCAATTACAATATGAACTTATTTAACTAATATCATTAGTTGTTCTTTCAAATAAAGAAAGAAGAGTTTAACGAAACACTGCTGTGACATTGCCACTTTATTCAGATGTGACACTGTCCCTTTGCATGGCTGTGATTATGTCCTTTTACTGAACTTTGACAATGTCACTTTACTCAGCTATGGCTGTGTCACTCTACTCATCTGTGGCTGTGTTACTGTACTCAGCTATGACAGTGCTACTTCACTCAGCTATGGCTGTGTCACTCTACTCAGCTATGCTGTGTCACTTTACTCATCTGTGGCTGTGTCACTTTACTCAGCTATGGCTGTGTCACTCTACTCATCTGTGGCTGTGTCACTGTACTCAGCTATGACAGTGCTACTTCACTCAGCTATGACTGTGTCACTTTACTCATCTATGACAGTGCTACTTTACTCAGCTATGGCTGTGTCACTCTACTCAGCTATGCTGTGTCACTCTACTCAGCCATTGGAGTGTCATTTTACCCAACTAACATTGGCGTTGTAAATTTCGACAATAATCTCTTCAACGGATCGATTTTTTTTTTGTTTTGAAATTGCTTGCTCTATTGCTATTACGTGGGGGGTTAGCCACATAAAGCTAAGTGAGTAACAATTTCATGAAAATGCGTTAGTAATAATAGAGGTGGAAATTAAGCACATAAAATTAAGTGATTAGTGATTTCGCGTTTCTGACTTATAATAGGTTTTTAATTACCAAAGAATCTTCCTTTGCTTTTTTTCGCGGCTCTAAGTTTTCGGAAACGAAACGATTCTTCGTGACTAAGTATTTAGGCACCAGATATCTCTCTAACAATCTGTTTTGAACAGTGTCTGTTCGGTCTCCATCCTGATAAGGTGCAAGGACATCGATTTTGATTTTAACCATGCAAGTAGAGAGAAAATTTCCTACTGACAGTCCAACAAGAAACTTCTTCTGACAAGAATATAAATTCATTAAACAAATACCATGAAACACTTTTACATCCATAGAAAAATGTTTACTAGTTATTGCCTGCTACCCATCAACTTGAAGTTCAACAATATCTCTAACACCATTAGTGTAGCAGCTAGGTGCCATTATATGTTAATACTATAGCGCTATGTATTAACTTCGTATAAACAATATCACTGTCTGATGCGATAATGTACGCCAATACTAAGCTGATACTCAGAAATATCACGAAATAAAAGTGGCACTATTTAATATGAGATGATAAAGACCCTATAACCCGAGCGCTTTCGAAAGGTGGACCTTTCTTCTTCAGGAGCAAGCTATTTAATACAATATATATTCGAACCACAGCGATAGCTAGCAGCTATATTTAATAGAAACAACTAATATAGCTTTAGGTGCTATTTTTCACAACAGCACCTAAAAACTTTTCTACGTCGTAATAATGTTATTATTTGATGAGTCACTGCATGCTTGTGCTACCGTAACATCTAGAAACTTTCATAAGAAGATTACACCTTGAATTATTCTACAATAATCGTGTTAAAAGGTGTATAAGTAATAAAAATGTCATCACACACATTGGAGTGTGTCTTGCAACTACTACTTTTTCTGTCGTATCACAGCCGGCCTGAAGAGCCCTGATATTTTGCGAAAGGCCTCGTCGGCATTAGATAGAGACATAATATCAATCGCAATCTTGTAGTGGATTGTTTATTCGCCACCTCGAAATAACAAAACATACATTAACTTAGGTCATCCACATTGCGGTTCTAAGTGTCTAAATGCCAATCAAGTGTATGGTTTGTTTAGAATAATTATATTCCTAGGCTTTAAACTCTTTTGTATTTGTGTCTAGAAATAGCGAGATTGGATGTGTGTGTATGTCTTGAAGTATTTTTTTATTGCAGAGAGGTTCCGAATGGTCGAAATAATCGATAATTAGAAGCACTCCTTTTGCTTCTTTTTACTTACACAGAATCAACAATTTTGTTTCATATTTTCAACTTGTCGAAACGAAAACAGAGATATTGTTGACGGATATATTACAGGTATGAACTTATATCCGAATTAAATTCATCATTGTTACATATCTCAAAAACAACGATAGTAAAACAGTTATGAATATCTAAAAAATTATAATTTCTTATTTGTAAGTTTGTTGTTAAGCACAAAGCTGCACAATGGGCTATCTATGCTGTGTGTACCACAAGTATCGAAACCCGGTTTTTAGCAGTGTGAACCCCTCTCAGACTTACCATCGAGCCAGAAAGAGTTCTCAATAAAGTAGCAGGAAGTGTGTTCTGAAGTCTTTTCTCCAGACGCTGCAACATTTTTCAAACTAGTAAAATCGATGTGAGCAGGCCTGAAATTAAGGACTGGAAACGTAGGCGGCTGCCTAAGGCTGCCAAATTCTCAAGGGATCATCCGGTGTGAATAGGGGCACAGCCTTAGATTCTGCCTAGGGCATCAGATAAGCTATCGCCGACCCTAAATGTGACTTAACCTATTTTGCTGATGGAGTACATCTCTGTGGCAGTTCAGCACTTGATCAAATTATAAATTTGCTGTCTTGAAAAACTACGTTATTCGTGTTTCAATGTTTATATATTTTTTTAGAAACCAGTTTTTATTCAAAATATTTCTAGAAGAGTTAGTATGAAACTTTATATAAAATGACTGGTTGGGAAAAATCAGATAAAACGTATTTTATAACTCTGTGTACTTACATTCGATTTCAAACGATTCCAAGTGTTTTGTTTTTTACGTTAATGTTGTTCTACTTCGTGCAAAATGTAAATCTAATCTAAGTTCGGTGACAGAAAAAAATACTTAAAACTTCTCGTAATAGAGATATGAACTAACTAGGTGTTTATTTTTCGTCGGAAAATAACACTGTAGTAAACTGAGCCAAAATATCTAACAATTTCAATCAGTGGTTAATTAAACCCTTTCAAATTAGATTTACCAAAAATGGACTATACGATCACATCAGAGACTAACCAGCAGCAGTCGGTACAAGGGCTTTGTCCGGCTTTCTGAACCGAATAACTGAATTGTTTGCCACTTATATAATGGGCCTATAGCTGAAAATCCGAAGCGCATTAAACAATATCACGTCTAGTAACCTGGACCTTTATAATCCGCAGCCCGACACGTTAACCTCTAGACTATGTCCATTTGATCCTTATCAACCTTGATTGAAATAGATACAACAGCTTTCAAACCAACAGCATACAAATGTATAGAAGTAGTTTAAAACATGCACGTTTGGAAATTTTATATTCTATAGCATGAAGGTATTTAATGAAAAGTATTTCACCCTAAAAAACGTGGACATTTATAGTACAATGGTAATCGAGTACGTCTAGAAAAAAACCCTTTGATTACTCTTTGTTGTTAACATTTTACTGGTCACAGTGGGATAACAAATAAGTAAAATAAAGTAGCACAATTATTAACAGCCATTTTAAATCTGGTGTCAATATGTGTTTAACAATGACGTATCTGGCCGAATGTGTATATATACCAATATATTTGCATTCTTCTAGAGAAGCCGCCTGGTGGATCACCAACAAGCTTGCAATCCTAAAATCCGAGGTTCGATTCCTCGGGGTGGAAAGAGCGCAGATAGCTCATTGTGTAGCTTTGCACTAAGAAGACAACAACTGTACGTTCCATAGAAATCTATTTAATCCAAACGAATTATTTATTGATATTAAGAAATGTGTCAAATAGTTTATACTGATTTAAATACACGCATATCAATAGAAATCATGCATATTGACTAACCGAACAATAAGAAAATCCACAAATAAGAAACAATGTCCAAATAAACGAAAATACACTAACATGTGTTATAACCTACCTCTATCTAACTTGATATTCTCGTGTTTTCCAGTCACTATTGACTGCTGCCTGAGACAATAAATCTTTCGTAAGCTACTGAAGCACTTCTAAATTGAGATACATAAAAAGTATATACATATATGTAATTACATATAATGCAAACTTAAGCACTTGTATTTGATTATTATCTATACACAAATGTGATACACCAGCTAAGTTTTTTATGATATCATTGTTGACACGTCCTATGTGTTAAGAGTGTTGCTGAGATAATGATTTTAACACCACGGTAACAGCTAAACATACATTAACTAACTCATTCGCCAAAACTATTGCCCTACCTAGCAACCGACACATCCACTTGTCGCCTTGTGCAACTGATCAATACTTGAAAGCACTCGCCTCGTGCTTGCCTCTTTTCTGTATCCAATCTGCATTAATACGTTTAAAATAGAGAGATGTAACAAAGCCTTCCTATTTTGTTGAAAATGAAAAGATACAAAGCTAAATCGTTTCAGTTTAATCCGATTTGACTCGTTTAAATGAGCAATGTTATTGTCGGAATATTTGGCTTAAAAGGAGACAAAGTTATAAATATACGAAATTAACTGAACTTTACCTAAGTCAACGTCCTTAATAAGAGATCTTTCCTTATGTCGAAAAAATATGTTTGAATGAACAAACATAATAAAGCAGATAATAGGCATAGAGCTTCTTTACTTAATTTAAATAAGCTCACGTAAAAAAAACAACAACAAAAAACATCTTCCATGCAGGAAGTTATTTTCTTTAATAAAATAAATGAATATATAAACACAAAATATGTTACTATTCTTGTATTATTTCTTTTGTCTTTAATGTCATTCTTACATGCACGATATTTATATAAAACAGAGATAATTCCAAATAGAGAAAGAAGACACAAAAGAGATAAACATTTTATATCAAGTAACATTTAATAATTTTGTTTATTATGAACATATAGACTGAAAATAACTCCTTCCATTCCAGTGTGGTCAATTACCTCATGTACGATAGACATTGTAACATTTTGTTCGGTGCAAGATATTAATGAAACGAAATTATGTTCTTGCGGGCAATGATTTTGTTGTTCTTGTTCTCATTGTTAGTCCAAAACACCTTTTTTTTTGTTGAGCTTCTGGAGCACATGTTTAGAGCATGTCCATTGAATTTTAAGTACGGTACCATACCATTTCGAATGTTATAAAGGCTAGCCGGTAAAACCTTAAAGTTCTGAAATATTTATTTAATTGGAGAACATACAGCACGCTTGATATGTAGCTTTTGGTAGCACGTGCCAAAACAAAACCTTTTCTCCGAATACTGACGTTTAATTTGAACACATGATTTGCTTTGTTTTAGCTATTGATTATTGTTTGTTTGTTTGTAGCTAAGCACAAAGCTACACAATGGGCTATCTGTGCTCTGCCCACCACGGGTATCG
>NW_013672124.1:18546-25178 GCF_000517525.1 Limulus polyphemus | reverse complement strand
TTGTAAGTCCGCAAACATACCGCTGTGCCATTGGGGGCCTCTTGGTTATTAATCTTCATACTATCAAATTGTTTTTATATCGTTCACTGCAAGTAGGATCCAAATAATATTATTGTAACGTTTTGAACAGTTTATGATTTAGACTGTTAAACACCAAGTTTAAAAAAGTGATCAAGAAAAACATGGGTGAAATCACCCATTATTCTCTGTAAAAAGCATATGGAACCCTAACAATAGTTAGAAGGATTCATTACAATATTGACAGTAATTTTTTGTTTAATTTGTTTTGTAAGACTCATAGAGTATTAGGGACCATCTAATAAAAAAAATGGTAAATCCATAAGCAATTTCGTGCATATATAGTTCATGAAAATGTGTTTAAAAAGCCGCTGGGGTCCACATCTTATCGGTAATTCTAGGATTAGAGAAAGCAGAAGTACAATTCTTGTCAAATATTTTAGGCTTAACTGCTGCCAGTTGTTTTACATGACAAAGAATAGATAAGCCTGGTTATTCATCTTTTCATTGCAAATTGGTAACAAAATATTTAAGGAAAATTAAAATGCAAATTTCGATCGAAATTACGAGTTTGATAAGTTAGAAACTTTCTTACAAGCTCGACAAACTTTTGTTGAATACATTTTAGGTATTATGGAAGAAAGTTGGTTAAATTTCTTTTCATAACATTCGGGTCGCAATTTGGTGGGCTGAATCTAAAAACAAACGTTTAGCATAGTAATTGGTTAAAGTTGCAATGTTTGAAGACAATCGAATAACGATTTTGTTTGGAGGCTAAGTGGTTAAACGCTAACAATAACTTTGATGTTTGTGCTTAAGATGTAATCGATATAGTATTACAGATATGTTTGAAAACTGAAAAAGTCTTTTTAATGTAGAATGAAAAAAGTAACAAGTAACTGATTTAACTGAAAGGCGTTTGAATTATTTTTATGTGTTACGACTATTACTGCTAGCAACTAAATTGCATACAGAAAGGAATAATCCGTTTCGTAATCTAATAATATTCTTAGCTCGTTTTCATTAAGACAGAGCCTGATCAAACTCAGTTTCGCAAGGATATCTTCAATGTG
The DNA here is from genome assembly GCF_000517525.1 of Limulus polyphemus. Lineage (NCBI taxonomy): Eukaryota > Metazoa > Arthropoda > Merostomata > Xiphosura > Limulidae > Limulus > Limulus polyphemus. The sequence continues at coordinate 24,087 of NW_013672124.1, read as the reverse complement.
TGGCTCCAAATCCTCGCGTTCCCAAAGCTTCGTTGAGTGTATGGTTTTTGTTTGGTGTGTGTGTGTTTGTTTTCAAGGTATTTTATCTGCCAAGTTTATGAATTACATATCAGCATCAAATTTGTTGAGGAAATAAAAAAAGAAGTAAGCTGCTTTAAAGGGTTTACTATTAATGCTTGTTCCTCTGTGTGCTAAAACTGGAACATTCATTGCAAAAAAAAACAATATGAAACGAGCTAATTTTTCTTTAGATATTTTAACCACATTAGAATTTCATGCAAAACAATTTCCTCATCCACGGTAATTGTAATGAGAAAAAATATCGCGTTTAATGGCATAAAAAGTTTAAAGAAAAATACGACAATATAATTACTTCTGCTAACTTTTCTTCATTTATTAAGCTGATGTGAAAATAATGGGTTATTTTGATGACTACTTTTGTGTGAAACTTTTCAGTCGAATGCGCATTTCGTAAACTATGTGTAAAGTATAAAGCATTTCCTATTAAGAATAAGTATTTGTTCCTAGTTTTCAAAAAGTTCAAAATAACTATTCAAATCACGTGACAACTACAGCCGGTATAAAATCACGGTGGAATAGAATGTATCAGAACTATATTTTGACATTGCTTGGCTTTTCGTAGGCAGTATGATGCTACCAAAAATCTGTAGCTTTTAGAAAGGGTATGTAACAGCCCTTTCCTACGCATAATATTTATAAATTGGATCATAAATATTTATTCAGGTCATATATATATATATACTTTTCAAGATGGAATATCCCATGTATTTTGTGGCACTGGAAAAACAAAGAAATATGGATCAACTTGGAGCACCAGGACCATCAAGAGTAACACCTTCAACAAGTCGTATCCTAGACATTTTAAGCAAAATGCGGCGTCTGGTAACAAGTGAGGACCCACGAACACAAAAGCTGTCCACGTGCTTCACGTAACTGTACGCAATATAATCAAGAAGGTTTTCCATCTGGAAAACTCATACAAGTCACGTGTATTCAAGTTGCTTCCATGACATATCCGTTCAACCGTCGTACACCTCAAGCAACTGGAGAATAAAATGGGTATTCATGCTTTCCCATAAGAAGAGATACCAATCGGACTGTTGAAAGGGGCACTGGGAGGCCATTATCCTCGTTCATTATATGGATTACGGGCAGCATGCATGGATGAGGTGTGTCCTTTGGAGATGACACCTTTACGATGTAGCCTTTTGCAAAAGAACCTGCGATGCATGGCTATTAACAAGTTGCAACGTGGAGACATGGATTTTAACGCCCTGGTAGGGCTCCAATATCGTTTTAATATAACACACTCACCCTCTGTACACTGGACCTGGATTTTACTTTGTTTGAAGTGAGCAATTCTAAATTGGAAAATCTTCAAAACTAAATTATATGTATAAACATTTTTCGTAACATCTTTGAATTTCGATGATGCACTTACCAAAACTATTTCATAAAAATACACAGTTATATTTCTTTCACGGAAATAAAAGAATCGTGTAAATAAAAAATCATAATAGTTATTATTATTGAACTTGACATAAACAAGTGTACAGGACATTTTAACAAAATATTGTAAACTTTTGTTTCTACGTAGAACAATGAGACATATTCATCATTGTTATTTTACCTTGTTAAATAATTGGCCAATCATATCGTTTCTGACTTCCCTGACTTTTGTCGCACTAAATGAAAGCTTTGGTAACGAATGTTTCTGATATTACTTCCCACCCACCCCCCAAAAAGCACAGTTTACAAACAGATTCTAGGCTGTATTTCATTCTATACAAAATGATGATTACCTTGCTTGTATTCTTACTACTTGCAAGTAACGTTTTAATCAGTTCAAAAAGACATCTAAGATTTGATTCATTCCATAAAAGTTACTGTAATTTGTTGCCTGCATTTATATTCTTGACATTAACGTTTTAATAATTCAAAAAGTAGGTTTGTAGTTTGATTCATTCCATATCAAGGTCTCCCAGTGGCAAAGTGGTAAGCCTTTGGACTTACAACGCTAGAATCCGGGTTTCTATACTCGTAGTTGGCAAAGCACAGATAGCCCATTGTGTAACTTTGTGTTTAATTCCAAACAAACAGACAAACAAATCCATATAAAGTGAGTGAATATGTTGCCTGTATTTATATTCTGGAAATGAACATTTTAGCCAGTCCAAAAAGATATCTGAGATTTACTTCATTCCATACAAAGTGAGTGACTACATTGATTGTATTTCTTACTATTGACAAGAAACATTTTAGTCTGTCGAAAACGACTACCTTGTAGCACGGAGAAATCTATCAGCTTATTATAATAAAGAATGGATTGCTCCTTGCTAGCCTTTTTATTAGTTCAATTTTACTCAAAGAACAATATATTTAAATAGAAGCTTTGACACCTAACTGATATATTTGGATGTATCCCACCACAGCCTGAGTCGTTATGTCATAATTGCCTGTGACAACAGACGACCCGACCGTCATCAGTCAATTGTAACAAAAGTAAGTATGACATCTCAGTCTGTTTATTAAAGAAACCCTTGATGTCTTTACACTATGTTGTCGTGCCTGTCTGTCTCCCAAACATTTGATGTTAAAAAGAAAATATCGCTAGCATTAGCTGTCAGCAACATCTTGTAGTAGCTTTATGAAAAAAAGCGACATCTGTAGCCATTTTGCTCCTTTAGTAATGGAAAGCAGTGTTTGTGCCAAGATGCGTGTGAATATTTATTTCATCTTCTATCTCTTTTTTTCTTTTTAAAAATAATTCTTTTTAAAAGTATGACTCTGTTACGTTTTATTTTACAGATACTTCAATTGGGCCTGTTAACAACACATATTCTTTTCTGAAAAATAATTGTCTCATTCTTTTTCTGATTATTTTTTCGTAAAGATCCAAAATAAAACACACGTTAATTATGTAGCTCTTCATCTTTCTCTCCGGAACCCATAGCTCAGTTGGCATAAAACATATATCAACTTCTTTGGTAGTTTCAGCCAATCATATTTCTAGTACGGAACTGAATTGAAATTGTTAATTTACTGGTTTCATCGTATTTTGACAAAATAGTGACTGGTTATTCCTTGTTTCTGGATGGACAGTTACTTTCAGGACACATCTATCTATCTATCCATTTATTTATTTATCTATTGTTTTCATTAATGTTTCAATAAAGTATCAGCTTCTGTATATAAGTCTAAGATAAATATTGGTTAAACTTTATATTTCAAAAATTTAAACATATAATCTTTAATAATAAGCGTTTAACATCATGCCATAGAAAAGATTACATGTACTAATACTTTCAAATCTGTTGCTTAATAAATATCATACTTAGCAACGCCTTCCAGCAACTCTAGGTGGTTTTTTTTATTGTTGTTTTAATATATATCCTCTCCCACCAACCAAGACATTTCAATCAAATATGATAAATGTCATCCGGTAATATTTTGTCTAAGGTGAAAATGGTGGAGAGTAAAATCTAGTGGTGAGCTATTACTACTGAACTAAGCTGGGATTAATAAGTTAATCTTAGTTAACTACTGATTTACCAATAACGTAACAAGTCGGGATTAATAAGCTAATCTCAATAAGTTGATGATTTATGTAGTATCAAGTCAGGATTAATAAGCTAATCTCAGTCAACTAGTGATTTACCAAAAACGTAACAAGTCGGGATTAACAAGCTAATCTCAGTTAACTACTAATTTACCAATAATGTAACAAGTCGGGATTAATAAGTTAATCTCAGTTAACTACTGATTTGCCAATAATGTAACAAGTCGGGATTAATAAGGTAATCTCAGTCAACTAGTGTTTTACCAATAACCTAACAAGTCAGGATTAACAAGCTAGTCTCAGTCAATTAGCGAATTACCAGTTTCATAACAAGTCAGGATTAATGAGCTGGTCTCATTCAATTAGCGATTTAGCAGTGTGAAAAGAAGTCAGGATTAATAAGCTAGTCTCAGTCAATTAACGATTTAGAAGTGTCATAACAAATCAGGATTAATGAGAGCTGGTCTCATTCAATTAGCGATTTAGCAGTGTCATAAAAAGTCAGGATTAATAAGCTAGTTTCAGTCAATTAGCAATTTACCAGTGTCATAAAAAGTTAGGATTAATAAGCTAGTTTCTGTCAATTAGCGATTTATTAGTGTCATAACAAGTCAGGATTAATATGCTAATCTCAGTTAATTAGCGATTTAGCAGTGTCATAACAAGTCAGGATTAATAAGCTAGTCTCAGTCACTTAGCGATTTACCAGTGTCATAACAAGTCAGGAATAATGAGCTGGTCTCATTCAATTAGCGATTTAACAGTGTCATAACAAGTCATTATTAATAAGCTAGTCTCAGTCAATTAGCGATTTAGCAGTGTCATAACAAGTCAAGATTAATATGCTAATGTCAGTTAGTTAGCGATTTAGCAGTGTTATAACAAATCAGTTTTAATAAGCTAGTCTCGTCAATTAGCGAGTTAGCAGTGTCATAACAAGTCAGAATTAATAAGTTAGTCTCAGTCAATTAGCTATTTATCAGTGTCATAACAAGTCAGGATTAATAAGCTAGTCTCAGTCAATTAGCGATTTGCCAGTGCCATAACAAATCATGATTAACAAGCTACTCTCAAGGAATTAGTGATTTACCATAGTCATAACAAGACAGGATTTATAAGCTAGTCTCAAGCAATTGATGAACAATACATGGCATAGCAAGTCAATGTTAACGTTAGAATTAGCTATTGATGCTATAATTTCAGTCAAATAATGGTTGGAGACGTCTTGAATGGGTGGGTTCCTCGTCATCGAAAATGAAAATAATTTCAGTCAATCTGTGATTCCTCACTAACGAATCAAGTGAGGATTAATCCGATGAATTCTGTTAATTTGTGAAATCCCACTAACGGATCAAGTGAAGATTAATGTAGGTAGTTTCAGATTTCATTTCTTTTTAATAAATACTAATCACATGAGCGTGTAGAACTTTCTAATGGATGCAATAATAAGATTTTTTTCCATTTTAAAATAACTACACGAATTACTGCGTCATGTTCGTTGTACGTTTAGAGACAAAAGTCTTGATCCACAGTATATTCATTTGAGTTATGACAAAAAGTCAGCTAAACTAAGAAAATATTATAGAAGAAGTTAATCAAATGAAACACATCGAATTCCTACTTATCTCTTTCTTATTATTTTGTGTAGAACGGGGTTACTTCAATACAACGTTCATTTTGTTTATATAATCCTTATAAATAAACTTCAAACTTTTTTTTTCAATGACTAACTAGGCGGCCCGGCATGTCCAGGTGGTTAGGGCGCTCGACTCGCAATCTGAAAGTCGCGGGTTCGAATCCTCGTCAAACCAAACGTGCTCGCCCTTTCAGTCGTGGAGGCGTTATAATATGTCGTTCAATCCCACTATTCGTTGGTAAAAGAGTAGCCCAAGAGTTGGCGGCGGGTGGCGATGACTAGCTGCCTTCCCGCTAGACTTTCACTGCTCAATGAGGGACGGCGG
>NW_013672124.1:15142-17740 GCF_000517525.1 Limulus polyphemus | reverse complement strand
TGCTAAATTAGGGACGGCTAGCGCAGATAGTCCTCGTGTAACTTTGCGCTAAATTCAAGACAAACTAACTAACTAGGTATTATATCGTATTGACAACTTTTGATTAAGGTGCCATCTATGTTTGGTAAAAACTGAACAGTATAGTGAGTATATCCCACCTAAATTTGTTAAAAAAACTTACTTTTTATAATTTAAGGTAGAAATAGAAGTTAATATAATTTTTTTTTGTCTAAATGTATTTTCAATACTTAAAATAGAAAAAAGGTCTTGTGCGTTAGGCCCGTCAAATTAATCAACCAAATGAACTTTAATGGGAACTTTTCGTTTCGTTTTCAGACAGTTCCATTACGTAAATATGGTACCGAAATGTGATACGTACGGTAGTTATTTCGAATTCTATTCTATTCACGTAAAAAAATTATTCAAGTTTTTTCTTATGTTGTTTGTTTAGCATCCCTAAAAAAATCGCCATTTTGACACGCTATTTTCTTGTATTTATTTTGTTATTACTTCATCGTTCTCTTCTGTTTTTTATTACATCCTAATTCCACATTTATTATTTGTTTATCTTATTCCTTTTAGCAAATTATTTCACGAGTCCTGGTGCTATTTTTACTGGTATTATGACTGACCTTATGTCACATCCATTACAATTAGTCGCTGTTGTTTAAGAAGTCTTGGCATGGTTTTTGTTATTTCTAATAATAATTAATGGGGATAGTTCCACAATGTCGTTATTATTCAACATGTATTGACGCTGCTTTTATATCTCTGATAATAATCAATGGAGATATAATTTCGCGAGTATTGTCAATATTTATGTCGTTATCAGTGCTTGAAAAGGGGGTAAGGAAAAACATGTTTTATGAACTTTTTGAAGTTAAGTACTAGATTTCTTGTTTTTCATGTGTATTTATTATTTATTATTATTATTATAAAGGTACCTAAAATGTGAAAATTAGAAAATTATTTGTTACACAAGAACAAGTAATGAAAATAAAAATTCTTCACGAGGTATATTCGCAAGCAGCTCGTGAATTACGTAATTTGTTACGGTAACGTGAACTGCACATTCGCCGAATTATTTATAACTTGTGTGGCGGAATTATTAGTTAGACACGGTTCAAAGGGCAATAAAAGAAAGTATAAACAGATGTATACTATTACGAGTTTTAGTATGGAAACTCTGATGGTTAAAATCATAAATAATATTCAACGTTAAAACTGGTACACAATTAAAAACATTTTATTTAGGCCTATCTATGGCCTTCAAAAAGTTGACGAGTCTACATGTTTCGACGTAGATAGGCCTAAATAAGATGTTTTAACTGTGTATCAGTTTTAACGTTGAATATTATTTATGATTTTAACTTTATACACAAGTGCCAAAATACAATAACTCTGATGGTTACTTTGTGGTTACGAACACGGCCATATTGACTGAGCCCGTAGTGCGAGAGAGTTCATTCCCTCCATCCAAATACTACTTTGTCGCATTCCTGCTTCACTCTTACACAATATTGTTTAAGAAAATAATATATAGTTTTTCCCTAGTCACTTGCAGACGTAAATGTTTTATGCATCGTCTATTGAACATTTCCCTTCTGAGAAACTTACAGTCTACTAAAAGGTAGCGGGATGGTTTCTGGTCTTCCTCAAAAGAAATGGGATGGCACCCTGCCCCACTTCAAGCAATGATCGTTATTATTTAATAGGACTTGACGCTGCTTATGTTATTCCTGATAACGATTAATGGAGATAATTTCGCAAATTTTGTCAATATTTGTGTCGTTATTTTTTAATAAACCTTGACCCTATTTGTGTCATGTTCAATAAGAGACTGAACCTATTATTTAATAATCTTGGTAATATTGCGTCAACACTGTTTACTAAATTGTTTTAACAGTCATATCATTATTTTGTAAAAAGTCATGAATTATTTATTTAATACCTGACAGTAACCACTCGGAATCTTTTCACTTGTCCTATAAATTTTGTTATTGAAATTATTTCATAAACCTTGGTATATTTACCCATACTTGTTTTTATTCGGCCGTACTGTTCAATAAACAGTTATGTGTTCAGGTCAAAGGTCAAGTACCAGAGGAACGTGATACTAGTTGAGAAAAATATACTTTTTTTATGTAGTAACAATTACGGTTAATGAATTCTATCTGTATTGTAAGATGTCTCTATGTTGATAAAATATACAAACTTTCACCTTTTATGTCAGATAGAACTGTTTACTCTTAAGTGCTTGGTGTCAAATATTTTAAATTGAAATTTCGCAAATTTCGTGCAACAATGTATGTCTATAGTACTGGAAAGCTTTAAATTTTAGAAACAGCTTAGTTAGGGATTTATAGAGACAATATTTGAAAAACAGGATATTTTTAAACTCATCAATATTACTACTTTTTGGTGTATATAGAATGAAACTTCCATCTACAATGTCTACCTAGAGTTGAAACTTAGGAAGATTTGGCTAAATTGTTTTAAACCTTAGCTATTATAAAATATAACTAACAACTGATTGAGAGCCACGAGTAGTCTAGTGATTAGCGTGTTTGGCTGCGGGTTGTAATGTTCAAGGTTCGA
>NW_013672124.1:0-14813 GCF_000517525.1 Limulus polyphemus | reverse complement strand
ATTTAGAGCAATGGTTGAGATAGAGGTAATGGTGAGACGTGGGCGAAATTGTATAAAAATTACTAACTTAAGTGACTGTTAGAATGAATTCTTATGTTTTGATTCATATAAAAATAACATCGTTGTCACTTCAAAGGCAAGAGCATTAGCTAGTTATGGTCACTTTTGGACGTCTTCTTTAGTGTACTTGCTTCATTGACCTCATGACATTTTCTGACTGGTTTCACAGAGTGAGATAAACAGAACATGTCTGTTGGTGGATCATCACGAAGAACACCATTACCTCTATCTCAACCATTGCTCTAAATTCAGTTAAAAATCGGTATTTGGTATTTTCAACATGAACAACGCCTTACGCTCACATAATCGAATAGGCTAGACACTACTCAGGCATAACCGTTCGAAATGTTGAACTACTTTTTAGCCACAAGACCTTTTTCCGGTTCGTGAAACTGTATAATGGGACCGACTGTCACTTTTATAACTCGCCCACAATTGAAAGTGTGGAGAATTTTCAGTAGCATATGGCGACATGTCTGTTGGTGGATCATCACGAAGAACACCAATGTTTCTTCCTCCTACGTCCTAACTAGTATATTTCCCTTGAAATCTAGTGGCGAAATGGTTTGTTTGTTTGTTTCAGAACGCTAGAGCAAAGTTACACAAAGGGCTATCAGATAGACTAGAGGGAAAAGTAGCTAATGAACAGCAGCCCTCGCCAATTCTTGTCTGATTGAATATTTTGATTTGAACGACACTTTTATGGCACTTTCGCGGCCCCAAAATGCGAAACGCGGTTTTGTGGCAACGGGTGGAAAACAATGAACCCTTGGAGTCACTATCCAAGCACGCTAACAACTAGACCGTGACCAATCAATGGCTAAATGGAAGTTGGTTAACCTGATGACGAAGACTACAAACATGCATTGATGAGGGCTTTCTGCTCATGCTCCAGAACAGTGTACAGAAACCTGTGGAATAACACTCTTCGTATTAAAGATGTGTTAAAGACTATAGATAACGTATTAAGGATGTGTTAAATATCCTAGATAACGTATTATGGATGTGTTAAATACCCTAGATAAGGTATTAAGAATGTATTAAAGACTATAGATAACGTATTAAGAATGTGTTAAATATCCTAGATAACGTATTAAGGATGTATTAAATACCATAGATAATGTATTATGTATCTGTTAAATATCCTATATAATGTAATAAGGATATGTTAAATACTCCAGATAACGTATTAAAGATGTATTAAAGACTATAGATAACGTCTTAAAGATGTGCTAAATACCCTAGATTTTAAAAATTATGATGTTATTAAGACATATCCGACACATGATATATAATATATGCATATATTAAAGATATAAATATTCAGTATACCAATATATTTCTACTTGCAAAAACTGGTGATCGGTAACTTAATTCCCGGTAATTTCACTCCCCATGTCAAAAAAAAAATATATTAACATTAAAAGCGACATATATTTAAACAAATCAACTTTTGAAATTACATTTATTAAAGATTATTAAAAGTGATGCAGGATATGATTTATTTATAATACAATTATTACTATTACTACAAAAAGAAGTATAAAAATATGAACAAATGTCTGTAAGTTCTTCTTAGTAGATACAATCCCGCCCAAGTGGTACAGTGGTATGTCTGCGGACTTACAACGCTAGAATCCGGCTTTCGATACCGGTGGTGGGCAGAGCACAGATAGCCCATTATGTAGCTTAATTACAAACAAACAAAGATATAATCCATATAACAAGATTGACTTTTTACGAGCTATAACCTACAGCAGTTTTAATAATCTTTAATAAGTATAATTTTAAGGTTGGTTTTTAATATTTGTCACTTTTTAATGTTCATATTTTTTTTATTTTTTTTACATGGAGAGTGAAATTACTGGGAGTGAACTTACCAGGAGTCAAACTATTCAGAACCGTAAAGACTGACCAATTTCAACACCTCTTGAGAACAAATATATGTGTGTGTGTGTGTGTTTTTCGAAAAACTATATTTCAAAGGTCAGTAATTGCTCGATTCAATTTGCGAACAGATATGCTCTTCGCCATCTCTGTCTAATTGCATTAAGCATGGAAACTTTTCCATCCCTCGAGACTTAATCGTTCTTCGTCAGTGGGGAATTTGCGCCACATGCCTTTCTAGCACTACTTATTAAGAAGCACGTGATTAAGGAATAGCAGATTTCGGTGGAAGTTTGTTGATGCCTGTCGTCGTTTTCATTTTCATCAGTCACCAAGAGGTTGACGTCATGCACATGCAGGATAGCTCGTGCAATCTACTCAGAGTCTATAAAGTCAGAAATAATGTTGTTAGCGACCATAATAAACATTATATACTACCGTATAAGTTTCGATGATAATCTATTGATCTATGTTTAGCTCCAGAGTTCTATATTTACGGTACGTCATACTTTATACGTTATACAATTATTACTGACAGCTTCAAACAGGTTACCAATAAATATAGGTTTTAAGTACAAAGACGGACAGAATTATATGATACGAGGGATATAATCGTTACGTGGTCGAAGCACAAGAGTTCTTTCAACAAGTGCTTAGATGGTTGAAGATGGACGTTTTTATTTCAAGACGGAGCCGCTGCGGTAACATCCAGTACATCTATTATTACAGAGACAGTTAAAAGAATGGACCACTTCACAAATATCTATTGTATATTGGACGGATTATAGGGGCGGGGGTTTGAAGGAGTACTTAGATTTAATGATATTTACAAGCCACAAATAACCAATTTTGTGGGTGGATAAATGAAGAAACTATCTTTTTGTTACTGTAAAAGTTTTAGTTTTTCTCGGTGTGACAAGGCGAGAAATGAGAAGTTAATACTGATTATGTGGATGGAGTTTCTAATATATCAAAATTACAAACTCATTGGCACATGTTCAGTTTGGCTAAGTTTAATTATTTATCTGAAGTTTAAGATAATGCGCTAAAAAATCTTGATAGCCAACTATGATACATTTAGTGGACGATCCTAAGTGAAGATTTTTTGTTGACAGAACTAACAGATTCTATATTCTTAGCCAAAATGTTTATATATTTTATAACAAATAAGATCATTATTATTAAGATAAAATACAAATACACTTAGCACTGTCAGACTGAAACATGCATGTTATATTAAACATCTACATATGTAACTCGTATAAAGAGACAGGTTCTATGAACATCATGAACGATTTATTAGAAGACCAAATAATGTTATCAGACACTTATAGATAGATGTGTAATTCAGCATTTCACCTATCACAACAAAACCTTACCAATATATATAATGACAAAATATAACATCAAATTATTATAAATAGCGTCTGTAACCTTATATCAATTAATATTAAACAATCAGTACTTGGTTGGTTCTCCTAGTACTCTAATAGCCTCTGTAAATATGACATGGTATGCTGTCGATGATGTTATTGATGTAATCCATCGTGAGTTCATCCTAGCTTGTCACTAGAAGGCTCTGCAACTCAACTACAGTAGCTGGTTTAAGGTTGTGATTAGCAATTTTGCGGCTCAGTTCTGCCCAACAGTTTTCAATGGGATTACAAGCTGCAGACTTTGCTGGCCATGACAGTCTTGTAACGTCCTCCTGGTAGAAATTATCCTGTGTATTACGTGCACTGTGAACGGTAACATTGTCATCCTGGAGCACAATATTAATTCCTAACCTTGCCTTATCATATGGCAGAAATATCGTCTCCATGTGATGCCTGTAAGAGGCGCCATTGGCGTTTCCCTGGAGGATATGAAAAGAAGTTCTCCCCCCATGATGAATAGTTGCCAAAACATGTACTGCACCACCTTATTTTTGTTCCCCATGGGAAAGACAGTCTTCCCTCATCTGTTCTCCAGGCAAATGACGAACATAAACCCTACCATTAGCTCTAACAAGCCGGAAACAAGACTAGTCTGAAAAGATGACATGTCGCTAGTGTCCTAACTGTAAGGGGTCTTACTGTCTTGCACAAGAAACACGGTGACGGTGGTGAATTCTGGTTAATATCGGTTTGCAGATAGCTCTTCTTGCAAAATAACCTTGTTTGGTTAGTCTTCTATTGACTGTTCTTCTGGATATCCTGGAATGAATATGGTCATGACATTCCTGTCGTATTGTGTTGCAAGACTTCTTTCGACTTTGACGTGTTAACCTAATCAAAACACAGTCATCTCGGGCAGTAGTGTTTTGGCGTCTACTAGTAGACTTTCCTGGAACAACGTTTCCTGTAGTCCGATGATGTTTCAGGATTCTGGATACAGTACTAGATCAATGGATATTGTACCACATCACTGGAGGTACCCTACTGTTCTGGTAATATCCGTTTATTTCATACCATTACTGGGCAGTGAAACAATTTGACACCCTATAACTTCTGGCGCGTGACGAAGCATGACTCTACATCAACTACAGAGAAACTGTTTGAAAGCATTGGTTTGTTTCGAAAAGGATTATACCAAAAGCACACCATTTTATACAAAGCAGGTGTGTATATGTGTTTTAATTAACAAATGCTCAAAACAACTTGTACAGACCAGAATAACAACTCGTACATGTTTGTCCGATCATACACTACCTTCTCTGTTATCACTCGGGCATTTACTCAATAACTACTCCATGCATGTAGAAAATATAGAACAGTAGGTAAACATTTTGGCTAAGACTGTATGGGCTTGATTTTGATGAATAATCCTTTACTCACTACTAATAACCTAAAATATTTTGTTTATTTGTTTCCAAGCAGCACTGATGAACTGTGAATTCAGCGAAACTAGTCTGCTGCAGCGAAGGTAGCGAATCAAGAAGTAGATTAAGCCTCTACGTCATCTTTTTCTCACTGAAATTCACGTTTTAGTCAGGAACAAATATTCACAAATAAAATATCCATATGTTATTAGATTTAGCAGTCAGTAAGAAGCAATATTACTCCTTTTCTAAATTTTTGAGTCCAAATCTCACGAGGTTTCATGATCAATCATAAAGGAAGATCAGTAAATGACAAAAGTTTTTGAGTTCCACTTCTGCTTATATTTTCTAGACAATGAACAATAATATCACTCTTTCCAGAAGTTCACGTTCATCACCTATTTATATTAGTTGGTTATCTCAAAGTTTAGGTCACTGCTTAGAGAAGTTAGCCCCCCCCCCCAAGTAGCATAGCGGTATGTCTGTGGACTTATCCTGCTAGAAACCGGGTTTTGATACCCGTGGTGGGCAGAGCACAGATAGCCCATTGTGTAGCTTTGTACTTAACTACAAACAACAACATAAAGAAGTTAGAGTTTCTATTTTACAGGATGTCTGAAAATGTTTGTAACAAAGTTGTTTTTGTATTTCAGAGATAGAAGAATCTCTGCTACATTAGGTACTAGAAATCCGTTAGACCAACGAGAGTGTATCAGTAAACACAAACGGTGTGTACATTGTGTGCTCTAAATTTTTACACATGCAGAGATACATGCTACTAAATGTTTAACATGCTTTCGAGCATCCCGTGTTAAGTTAGAATCCACGGTGTAAAGCCGCATAAGAAGACTTGCCTTTAACATAGTTTTGTTGTATCTTACGAAAGGTCTCCGCGCTACGCATGGAGTTATCTTGTTGACTTCACGGAGATGACGGGACTGCATGCGTCATTCGTCATGCAGGACTACTGAACACTTATCAGTTTCTTCATATTAGAGTAACTATTTTCTGTATATTATCTACTCTAAACATCTAGGTGCCATGGAGACCTGAGCCATACACAGCAAAATCTGAAAGTTTCATGGCGATGAGGTGTTTGGGAATTAGAAACTAAGGGACGAAATTGAAATGGCTGTAAGATGTGAAAATGAAGAGAATAAAGGGTTTTAAAATCCCTCTGAGGGAATGCCCAAAAACACTTGAAAGTTTCCTGGAGATCAAAGGTCGGAAAGTTGAAAAATTTTCGTCACGGACAGACACAAGCCACTTTATAGTATAGATTAAGATATTTCTATTCAATTACATTAAGAAATACATAAAGTAGAATTGTTACTGCAAGTTGTAATACAAGCTTACATACCTAAATGCCTAGGGGTTAAATGTACTTGGAGAACCAATTCGATATTCGCTACGTGGTTTTCACATAATAAAAATATCGGGAATAGGGTATCTTCAACTGTCACATAACCGAAACGTTTGTTGAACCCACTGCTCTTATTAAAAGATAAGAATTATCTAAGACGTGTCTTTGTTACGAGCACGATCAGCTTTTCACAGGACACAGTAAAAAAGAAAGAAAACAAATGTGTTCTGACTAAATTTTCCTGAAAGTTATAAACGGTGTGTTTTTAAACTTTAATTTTGATTGTCACTGAAGGCTTCTCGTTTAACGTAATAAAGGAGAACTCCACGATTATTACAGTGTTGTAAAGTTACCCTGATAACAGAAGTTATTAAACGTAGTGTTAATAATTGGGAAATTGATGCCCAAGATAAAGTCTTCCTTTCTTTTCTGAAATAACATGCTTAATATTTACTAATATAAGTTTAAGAAACCATTACTATATATCTCCATACTGTTCAAAATTATTCCAGATAACAAATCTTTCAATAAAGTATGTTTCATTTTTTTAGCCGCGGCATAGCGGCTCGTAGAACGGCTACAAGTTTTTTGTTTTTTTGTTGTTGTTTTATTCAAGTACAAACTTTTAGCTCATAGCTCCGTCATCTCTTGGCCGATTTGAGATCTAATTACAGTTTTGGACTCAGGATCTCAAACCCGTTCGATTGAGGTATTTGACCACACCCAGGGTCTTATAGGTTAATTTGTTCTAATCCCACCTAAAATAATTTCAGTTTGAGGGTAGGCTGGTAGAAATCCTGATGAGTAATAAAACTGAATTGGTTATACGCGCGCCCCACGCTTGATATTGCTGGCACACAAAAATATATAATATTGTTACGTATCTGCTTGTTTGTTAATTTCCGGTAGAAACTCTTTAGGAGGAACTTCAGCGATACGAGTCCTTTCTTGATTAAACCAGTTTATTCTTTCTCGATACACACTTTTAGTACACAGTCAATTCACAATCACTACGTTTATCGTTACTTAAAACTTAACAACTTTTATAATACACGTTATAAATCACAGTGATTCACACACTTTACTTACCGTCACTACTTTTCGCTTCTTTAATTATCTATCTCTATATCTATTTATCTCGCTGGCTTTCTTTGTCAGGCTTATATACTAAAAAAAGAGGGTGTCTAGTAAACACTTGGACATTCACGGGGTTCCCCGATAATTCGAGAAACTCCAGCGCGCATGCTCCCAGTGTCACGCGACCTCCGCTGTCGTAACAAAATATAAAGCTAAGATTGTGTCTGTTTGTTCGCACCTTTCAGCCTCTATAACAGTAGGCCTATAAAGATATGGAATCAGTGTACTTAGGTTTAATGTCTGTGAAGTCACATTCTTAGTGTCAATGAAAACTTTGTAATCTATTTTTTATCCACAGAAGGTGACCCCCATATAATTTCGGAAAATCTACCAAACCAGAACTACTTGACACACTGATACAGGATGACATGATGAAAGTCATGAGGGGCATCTAATGTATATAAATAAATAAATATCAAAATATGCGTGTTGATACGTTTCCACATTGATCAGCAACAAACTTAACACACTGATACAGGATGACATGAGGAAAGTCATGGGGGGCATCTAATGTATATAAATAAATATCAACATATGCGTGTGTGTATCTATTCCTTATACGTTTCCACATTGAGCAGCAACAAACTTAACACAGTAACACAGGATGACATGAGAAAGGTCATGGGAGGAGAGGTCTCTAATTCTGCCTAAAAGAATTTCAAGTGCCGCAGCTATTGAAGATTCCTTCTCGTTTAACATATATATCCTGGATTTCAAGTAGGGTGTATATTTCACCTACAAATATTTTCACTTAAACACCTTTCTAAGTAGAGTTCCTATTTTATAGATGTTTATTTATATTGCAGTTTAATTCGTTAAGTCATAATACAACATTAGTTGTTAGGCCTAGTAGTTAACGTGAATTGAAGGGATGCGAATCGCATGGTCCAAGGCTGGAGTCGCGACATGCTACTAAGCGTGATCTGTGTTTTCAAATTTGGATGTGTTATAACTGTGATAGTCAATCTGGTTAAGAACAAATACACATTATGCGGCGAGTGCTGCCAACTGTTTTTCATCCATCCAGTTAAAATTCTAAATGAAAGATGACTATGCCTGATCTTAAGGGTCCTTAATCTGGTCGTTTAGACCATGTTTTACTGCGAAAGTTTAAATTGCGTAACATCATATACCTATTTTTGTATTTATAATTTATTAATTGAAAATAAGGCAATGAAAAATTATTTATTTTAACATGAAAATTGACTTTTCAAACGAAGGATTACAAAAATATATAACGAAGACATTATTCAGTATACAAACTGCTTCTACCCACACACACACAAAACAATAATGTTTATAATAAAAATTAAATTGAATAATTTAAAAAATAGGAAACGATTTTTTATATCCCAACAGTTAATTTTTAATGAAACACGCTAGAAACTTTTAATATAGACGTTAGTGAACAATACTCTAAGGTGTATGTTAATCTGACTACTGTAGAATTACAATTTATATAAAATGTTACAAATGTTTACTTCTATCAACAAGCACACAAGTTAGTGAACAATACTCTAAGGTGTATGTTAATCTGAAGAATTACAATTTATATAAAATGTTACAAATGTTTACTTCTATCAACAAGCACACAAGTTAGTGAACAATACTCTAAGGTGTATGTTAATCTGACTACTGTAGATTTACAATTTATATAAAATGTTACAAATGTTTACTTCTATCAACAAGCACACAAGTTAGTGAACAATACTCTAAGGTGTATGTTAATCTGACTACTGTAGAATTACAATTTATATAAAATGTTACAAATGTTTACTTCTATCAACAAGCACACAAGTTAGTGAACAATACTCTAAGGTGTATGTTAATCTGATTACTGTAGAATTACAATTTATATAAAATGTTTACTTTTATCAACAAGCACACAAATTTGAAGTCAAAATAATTGTGCTTTGTAGTTACTGAGCTTTTCTCAAACTTTGATTTTTTCTTATCTGTCTTTGCAGGCCCGGCATGGCCAGGTGGTTATGGCGCTCGGCTCGCAATCTGTGGGTCGCGGGTTCGAATCCCCGTCACACCGGACATGCTCACCCTTTCAGCAGTGGGGGCGTTATAATGTGTCGGTCAATTCCACTATTCGTTGGTAAAAGAGTAGCCCAAGAGTTGGCGGTGGGTGGTGATGACTAGCTGCTTTTCCACTAATCTTACACTGCTAAATTAGGGACGGCTAGCGCAGATAGCCCTCGTGTAGCTTTGCGCGAGATTTAAAACAAACAATCTGTCTTTGTAAATTGAAGTTGTCAGCTTCATTTGAGTTATTTATAATCACATTTGCAACTTCCGTTCGTACGAAGGAACTTAAACCTTCTAATAGGAAGGTTGGGTTTATTTCCTCAAAGCTATTAGTCACGATGCGAGTTTTGTGGTGTTAGAGGATTATTTGGTAACATATAAGACACTGCATTCACTTCATTTGTGAAGTAACACTACCATACTGGGTAAAACATCTGTACAGAATATTCAATTTTTACTGGAAAGCTCCAAACCCCCTTTCTCTTTACCTCACGGAACAATGAATAACATTTTCAAACCGTTGAATTTACCTAGAATATATGAGATCGATATACATTGGCTTTTTCTGTTTTGGCCTCAGCTATAGGAAAGTTACTATTTATAGTCCCTGTTCCACAAGGAAGTCTGCTACTGCAAATTTACCGCTGATGGGTGTTTACACTTTCTTATGGCGATTTTTTTGTTCTCTAGAGTCAGTAAAAAATGTATATGAAAAATGGATGAGGCGCAAAGTTACGAAATAGCATCATATGATAGAATAGCGTTATATTATATATTAGAGAGAAAGGAAAAGCATACATCGAAAAATAAGGACAGACAGAAGTAGAGAGAATACATATAGATGCTGAATGTATATTAATCACGATGCGAGTTTTGTGACGTCAGAGGATGACTTGGTAATATATAAGAAACTATATTCACTTCATTTGTGAAGTAACACTAACATTGGAGATAAATGAAAAAAATAAATGCTTATTTTGTAAATGAAATGGGAAGAAATGGAAATGTTGATTATGAAAGAATGGAGAAAAACAAATGGTAAAAGGTTAATTAAAGAAAGATTAGTTTGAGAATAAGAGAAATGTAGAAGAAAAGTGACGATTAAGATGAACATATATGAAGTGACTAAGCGTTTCTACATATTTCTGTGAAATAAAGTAGTTTTTGCCTCGGAGTAATGTTTTCTAATGGTTATGTAAGTTTTTATTCAAGACGGTGCTTTCTAATTATGGTCGTTTATAACCTGAATGCCAAGGAAACATTTTAGTACAGTTTGTAGTTTAATAATGTGTCATAATTAAGGGCATGAAATACCATTATCCATATGGTACTTACTTTTTTTATGACGGAAAATATTCCCTATAAAAGTTTTTGACGCACATAATCATATATATATATATATTCAAAGAATTAAAGTTTATTTCCCTTACTGAGAACGCGTGAGTTGGACCAAATTTCTGTCGAAGGTGGAACCTAATATATATTTGCCGAGTTCTAGTTTAAGCGTAATTAATGTATTTTATGGTAATTAGCTGATTTAGAAACAAAAATGTATTAAACTTTCAGCTGTATCTCTACTCTGTTCATTTTACGTGACAGCACCACGTGGTTGAAGCGTGATGAAATTGATTACCATGTTCTACTCGTTCACGTTACGTGTTTGAATTAAACAAGTATTCTCGCACGCTATGTCCAATAACAATATGATTATTCAGAGGTCGAGAATATTGATATTCTTAGGCTGAGGTCTATATGACGTCAATTAATTTACCTGTAAAGTAATAATACAGGTAATCGAATTTGTTTTATTTATTTGTTTGTGTTTTTACCTCATTTACAGGTATTATCAGTTATATTTAACACTGATAAGTTAAAATAAGAAACATCTTGGCATCTATAACTTATCCAAACTGACGTACATACATTCGGTCCTTCTTGCTTCATATCTCGAAGTTCAAAATTACAAAATAATCTGTTTAGATGTAATCTTAGATTGGAAACTGAGACAAACGAACTTTGAGAACACGTGACAAATTATTGATTATGATCGAATTATGGTTCTCGAAGTGTTACAGCCACCTGGATTCACGTGAAACGAGGAAAATAGTTGGATGCTATCAATAAGATCCACTGTTTGTAGATGTTTTGATAGTACCTCTCTACAGTATTCATATCTGGCGAAGCAAGGAACTTTATGAAACAAAAAATGTCGAGATGCGACAAAAGCACAAGTGCCTGCAAATAGTTTGATCATCTCCTTTTTAATTAAGTCAGCATGGATTTCAAGTGACATAGTGGTTTGACTTTTATACGTTCAACCGAACTAATGAAACGGTATTGAAATAAACGTCTTCTGAGCAGTAATTGTTGTTTGTTATTAAGCACGAAGCTACACGATGAGCTATCTGTGCTCTGCCCACCACGGGTATCAAAACCCGTATTCTAGCGTTGTAAGTCCGCAGACATACCGCTGTGCTACTGAGCAGTAACTTGAAGTAAGCATAAAATGCTATTTCTACTCATCTCTGACTTTAAATTCACCATGCAGTAATGGTTTTGTTGAAACGATAAAAGTGTGAATAACAGCGGCTCAGTGGTAAGTCTGAAGGCTTCTAACGCTCAAATCCAGATAGCCCATTGCGTAGCTTTGTGCTTAACAATAAACAAACAGAACAACTAAGGGAGACCTTAAAGCTCTGTAGTAAAACGTGATTTTCATCACATTTCTGAGACCTGATTATCCTGATTATCCATATTTATAGATTTATCATAATCACATATAAGGCAGAAAAGTAAAAACTAAAATACTCTACACTTTTTACACAGCCTGAAAAAATCCCAAAGTTATAGTTTTCAGTTTGTACAGGTATTTCACGTGTTATACATTACAACCGTGTTGTTAATATTTTATATAATGAAAGTTATGCAACAGTTGAAAATAGTCAACGCTATAAGAATCACCATGTCAAGTTTTTTCTGCTGAGATTTCTTTCTGAAAGTTTATATTGTTTCAATTCACTGGTAACAATGCGACTAATAACGATTTAAGGTCTTAACGTTCTGCAGACAAAACGTTTTCTTTCTAAACGTTTATATTGTTTCAATTCACTGGTAACAATGCGACTAATAACGGTTTAAGGTCTTAACGTTCTGCAGACAAAACGTTTTCTTTCTGAAGCTGTCTCTCTTTCTCCTATGGGGTCAAACGTCTTCGTACAACCTGGACACAAAATTGACATATAAAATATTTATACCAGACCAAGCGTCGATTATATTACTCAATCGATCACCGAGAAAAACTCCCGGGCATTTCTCTGTTGACAGCGGTTGTCATGGTAACTCGAGACCCGCGGTGTGGCGCTCATTATAAAGGAATGTTGCCTGCTAAGTAAAGCGTGACACGTCTCCTTCAGAAATCCCGTTCTTCATTGGACCAAGCAACAGTACAAAGGGGTACCGCGCTCTACATTTTATGTAATTTAAACATGTAATATCCATATATTAATTAATTTTTCTTTGTTTTGATGTCAAATGATATCTCGTTACTATGACAAAACTATATAAATGATGGAGTTAAATATAACCTTTCTTATTACAACATTAAGCAAGCACATAAAAGTTGTTTGTACGCTCTGTAGTATAAGTGTCAGTGCAAAATACATACATACATACATGTTTATATTAAATGGGTTTTGAACTGATAGGCATATAAAAAATGTTCTTCGCATTTTTTCAAAGAATAGAAGAGTTTTTGTTGTGTTTTTTTTCCGAGAACACTTATGACTTGTCTTAAAATCGTTTTAACTGGCTGAATTATATCGCCTACATTTGTGAAGCTTTCTAAAACATTGTTATACAATTAGTACCCCCCCCCCGTCAGTGGTTCTGCGGTGAGACTAAATGTTTATAAAGTTAAAAACTGGGTTCGATACCCGTGGTGGGCACAGCACAGAGAAACAATTGTGTAGCTTTGTGCTTAACATCATATAGTCAAACAAAATCAGTAAGTATGTGATGAAGACATTCACAAAGGTGTACAGTTACAAATGAGATGAAACAGTCCTCGTAAGACCTGAATAATACAAGGTTTTAATTGTTCAGATGGAATCGTTCTAGTCAAATCTGAATGAACAAGAAATGGAATCGTCAAAGTGAGATCTGAATTAACATTAAATTTTAATTGTATAGCAACATTTGAAACACAAAGAAAAAAGAAAAACGTTAACCCTGAGCTCAACAATTGATTTCTTATTCAAAATAGGAAGATATAGGTGGCTGGCATTTTTGACTAACCAGAAATTATCAACTCTCTACCTCTGTTTTGAAAACAACAATCAAATATCACTAATAGTTAAAAGTATAAGACTCTTATTAATGATAGAAAATATAAACATTCAAACTTTATTTCATAGCATATGACTTAATGTTTCAAAATATTTGTCAAAATCTTGACATAACACAAAGTAAGCATGTCTACTAGAGGTTAATTAAAAGACAAGTATTACAGATACACAATTACATGTGTAATTTTACATATACCTTTTTGAAAATCTTTTTTATCATTCACTGCTTGTAGCACCAACTGTAATTTCATGTCACCCACAATCTATCTACAAAAACAATGAAATGAAGAAGATTCCTGTGGCACAAAAGTTTTTGCGATTTCGCTTCTTTCGGCTTTTGTTAGTAGATTTTTTGGTAACATTGGAATTTGTGTCAAGATTCAGTAATGTTGACTAGTTTCACTACCCACAGTGAACGAGACTAAACAGCTGATTGGCCAGCAATCACGATCCCATAACAATGTTGACATCTACAAAAATCAGTCCAGAGAAGAATATGCACTCGACAGTTAAAATATTATGATCACTACAGCTTAAATGGAATTACACAGAATTATAGCAAAATAACCTCGGGGGTTCTGGGTTGGCTACCCTGGGTGCTAGAAATAAATCTGCTGAATAATTATTAGGAAAAAAAAACGTTTTTAATTTTTATTTTAATAAGGGCTGATTAGCAGTAAACAGAATATAATACAGAAATAATTTGTCTCGGTGGTAAGCACGTGACATCTAAAGTCCACCGTTAGTGGTTACATGTTTGATGTGCTCAACCAAGGCTTGAATCACGTGAAGTTTAGTCATTAATGTTAAGTCACGGAAATTCCCGTGCAAAGGTTTAGGCCTAAGATATTGTTTTATAATTTATTTATTCATAACCTTTTGTGAAAGAAATTCGCGATCGTTAAAGCGAAAAGTCTGTTTAATTGACCCGTTACATTTTTAGTATACCATTCGTCATTCCGGTTCCAGACCTTTAGAACTGACTCTAAGTTCATGTGTCTCTCTCTCTCTATCTATCTATCTAAATATAGACTGTAATGGACTATATATATATGTAGATACACGAACTTATAGTGAAGATTACAACATAGATTTTACCATATTTTCAAAATATCAGTCATTTATTAATGTTGCATTACAAGGCTTCCTTTCAGTATTAGTATTGTTACGTCTCCGTTTGTTAATTAAC
>NW_013672123.1:46348-50930 GCF_000517525.1 Limulus polyphemus | reverse complement strand
CAAGGCCTCATGATATTGAGTTTGTTCATGGTGGTTATTAAAATCCTTGATCCATGTGCTGAGTCAGCTTCTTTCATAGGATTAGATTTGTCGCAGAGAATGCCAAAAAAGTGGATTGTTACGACACGGGTATAGTGACTTTCACAGTATTATATGACAGAGTTATGTTCTCCGTATTAAAATAACAGGAAATCAAGACCACACAGTGAAAAAATAACGGGAAATCGCGACCACACAGTGAAAAAATAACGGGAAATCACGACCACATAGTGATGTTCTCCGTATTAAAATAACGAGAAATCACGACCACATAGTGATGTTCTTCGTATTAAAATAACGTGAAACACGACCACACAGTGATGTTCTCCGTATTAAAATAACGGGAAATCGCGACCACACAGTGATGTTCTTCGTATTAAAATAACGTGAAATCACGACCACATAGTGATGTTCTCCGTATTAACATAACGGGAAATCACGACCACACAGTGATGTTCTCCGTATTAAAATAACGGTAAATCACGACCACACAGTGATGTTCTCCGTACTAAAATAACGGGAAATCACGACCACACAGTGATGTTCTTCGTATTCAAAGTGTTAATTATTTCCTCAATAACTTATTGTCGGACACTGGTATAATGACTGTCACAGTGTTATAGTTAAATAATTGAGAAATTGGATGATCTTTTTGAACATTTTTCCTTAATTATGTTTAACCACAGGAGGTCTGTTTAGGATT
Source organism: Limulus polyphemus (assembly GCF_000517525.1). Lineage (NCBI taxonomy): Eukaryota > Metazoa > Arthropoda > Merostomata > Xiphosura > Limulidae > Limulus > Limulus polyphemus. The sequence goes on along the minus strand of NW_013672123.1, from coordinate 50,188 downwards.
ATACCAGAAAGAGCAAATTTAGGAGGTCTGTGGTATTCACGTCCCTTAAATCTTATATCTTTTACCAATGTTTGTTTGTTTGTTTAAGAGCAAAGCCACATTGAGCTATCTTCTGTGTCCACCGCGGGGAACTGAATCCCAGATCTTAGCTTTTTTGTAAGTCCATAAACTTACCGCTATCCCATTGGAGGGTATATCTTTTACCTCTTTGATGTTCATCGATAAAGTTAATTTTAAAAATGATAACGAACTGTTAAAGTTAGTTTCTTTTAGCGTTGTAAGTCCGCGGACATACCGCTGTGCCACTAGGGGGGGGGGGCAGCAATTGTGAATTTAAAATTAATTATTGAGCTAGAAACAAACAACATTTAAAGATATTTCTATTATTTATTTAGAATTCCGTGTGTTTTAAGAAACTCGCCATATTTTAACACAATCTAAACTTTTGTCTCTTCTTAAGACTTTTCCTTGTTTTCTCTTGGAGCTTGTTAGTTAATTGAGTTCGTCTGATAAAAGAATTCTTGTAGTCTTCGAAGTCCAATTTATTTTCATTCTGATTCGCAAAACACTTTTTTTTAGAAATTACTAAAAATTCTTCTTTTTTTTTCCATTTTAAAGTATTCGTTAATTCTAAATGCAAAGCTGGGCTACGAACCCAAGGTTCATAATTGAACCATTTCGAATTTTTACAAATTCAACATACCAATCTCGCAGTTGAGTTGCTACAAAAATCAAAAAAAAATCCACTCGAAGGCACGCCAACAGCTGATCTAACAATAATCAAGTTAAATAATTCGTGTGAAATTATCTTTCGAATACCTCGTTCGCTGTATGTGGAAGCGAGAATCGCTCCATTCGATACAGCCATTGCTAAGAGCTCCTATTATTGTGACAAACTCCTGTCTACTAATGACCGATGTTGTCCTCTATAGTGAAAGATACACAGTATCGTAATAAATATTACATTATCATTTATATCTTAACTATCATGACTTACGTCTAATACAGTACTTCCTATGGTACACGACAATCACGGTGAATGTTAGAATCCAAAGCGACAACACTCTCTATAGATACGAGTGTTTCTACCACTAGTAGTGTGACCGTCACTGTGTTATATAACCAAAGTTGCTGCTATAGTGCTGTCAGTGTGTTATATGACCAAAGTTGCTGCTCTAGTGACTGTCACCATTTTATATGACACGAGTATAGTGACTGTCACAGTGTTATACGACACTGGTATAATGGCTGTCACAGTGTTATAAGACACTGGTATAATGGCTGTCACAGTGTTATGTGACACTGGTGTAGTGACTGCCACAGTTTTATATTTCACGGGTATAGTGACTGTCACAGTGTTATACTAATTGAATCTTATGAATTGTACAGTGTTAAAGTTAAATAATTGAATCTTATGAACTGTACAGTACTGTACAATTCATAAGATTCAATTATTTAACACTGTACAATTCATAAGATTCAATTATTTAACACTGTACAATTCATAAGATTCTGTTGAAAAACAAACTAAATTATGACTCTTAACTCCTAAATTTTTATAGTGTTATTATTACAAAAACAAAAGATAAAACTCTTCATCGAGTACATTTGAAATTTTTCAAATATTTTTTTTTACTTTATTAATTTTTAACTGGTTCGTTAGCACACTCGTTTTGTTAGATTTTTAAAAGAATTTCTATTGGATCTTTTGTTAATTTGTGATTTTAGAATGTTTTCTTGTTGCGGTTGGTTTGTTTGTGTAAGCCCAGCATGGCCAGGTGGTTAGGGGGCGCTCGACTCGCAATCGGCGGGTCGTGGGTTCGAATCCCCGTCCCACCAAACATGCTCGCCCTTTCATGCGTTATAATGTGACGGTCAATCCCACTATTCGTTGGTCAAAACAGTAGCCCCATGAGTTGGCGGCGAGTGGTGATGACTAGCTGCCTTTCCTCTAGTCTTATACTGCCAATTTAGGGACGGCTAGCGCAGATAGCCCTCGTGTAGCTTTGCGCGAAATTCAAAACAAACAAACAGATCGTTTGTGTCAACGGTCTCTTGTGATGATGTTGTTTTACGATTTTCATACATATAGACTACCAACTTTGCGGAATATATAATGGATGCAGAACGCATTCGAAACGCGTCGGCCAACTCATCACTATCTACAACTTTTACCCGTTGTTCTACCAACGCTAAGACGGCTTATCGACTTCTTGAGAAGAATTCTAAGAAGAAAGTAAACCTACAGACATCGGTCTTGTTTATATATATCAATTTCTTAAAATTCCAGCACTCGTCTTTACATATTTATTTTAATTTTGAAATAAAGTGTAGTTGAAAGGATATAAAACTACGCAAGCTTAAAGGACGTATGCTAAAAATTGGAATACTCAATTATTCATAACGTGCCCTCCAGTGGGTCAGCGGTAAGAATGTGGGCTCATTTCACTAAAAGCCGGGGTTTGATACTCGTGGTGGGAACCGCACAGTTAGCCCATGATGTAGCTTTGTGCTTAACAACAAACAAACAAATACTCATAACTTAAGTACGTTTTGGTTTGTCTCCGGTGGGCACAACGCAGATAGCCCATTGTCTATATTTACACTTAAACACAAACAAGGAAAACCTTTAGGCTTATTTACTATTGTAACAGTGCTGCTTCACTCCACCGAACTTTGTATTACTAATAAGGTTGTGGCTTTATGGAAAGCATTGTTTTACGGCACGGCCCAAGTGAAACATAGGCTTACTTACACCAGAACTGCTGTATTCTCGTGTACTTAGAATCTTTCTCTTGAAAGTACCTGAGGACGAGAATTACCATTCCAAAATGATATTACACGAAAAAATGCCCGTTCTATTGCAAGTGATCGGTGGTAATGTTGGATTAGTGTTGAATAAGTTCTCGAAAAACTAAAACTTAAATTGAAACAATTCATACAAATGTTAAGTCCAAATCAACTTGTTTTAGTGTATTATGTACTGTTATTAACGCACTGTTACACAGAAAAATCTAGCGTAGGTTTGATTTATTGTTAATATCAGCTAGCTAATAGTTTGATGATATCTGTTTTACTTATGTGTACCTAATTAAGCACAAAATGTTAAGCACAATTTGAACTTTTACTCAAATTACCGTATTTTTCCCGTGTATAAGACGCACTTTTTTTACCTCAAAATTTGTTGTCAAAATTAGCTTGCGTCCTATACACCGAAGGTATGAATAACATATATGTATATATACAATATACACAAACCATGTGTAAATATATTTAAATAGACATGCACAGTTTAGTTCAATTGAACATATTATTCATAACAATAGTAATTTTTTTCTTTTAAAAAACATAACTATTTATAATGCTCCCTAAATAATAAAACAATAAATTATAGTAATGGAGTTAGTAAAGTTAGAATAGTAAAGTTTCCCCCAAAAACTTTGTCTTCAAAATAAGTGTGCGTCTTATACACCGGTGCGTCTTATATTCCGAAAAATACGGTAACATTTACTTTGAATGCATTATTAATAAAAGATCTTAAGAAAGCTACAGATATTCAAACAATTTCGGATATTATTTTCAAATAATTATTTTACAAATTTCGTCGTAGGCTAAAGGTGATACTATAACTAAGGTAAGTGACATTAATCCAAGTTCACCTAGCAACGAAACAAGTTATCCCCCAGCAACAACTACGATGTAACAAATCATAAATAACATTCAACGTTAAACTGGTACACAATTAAAAACATTTTATTTAGGCCTATGCATAGATAAGCCTAAATAAAATGTTTTTAATTGTGTACCAGTTTAACGTTGAATATTATTTATGATTTTAAC
>NW_013672123.1:27252-45440 GCF_000517525.1 Limulus polyphemus | reverse complement strand
AGGCACAAAACTCCACTTGAAGACATTAGGTATACAAAAAAATAAACAATTTAAATCTGATATTATGGAAACTTTTCTTTTAAACTGTGAGTCCAATCGTTTATTAACTTGAATAATTTATTCCTGCTTCTCCATAAGTGTTTGACGCTTTTCTGAAAACAAGGATGAATGACCATTAGTTTTCCGTTCTTTTTTTTTTTTGGTAAATTTTTTAGACATTTATTTACTTAAAGAAGTCGTAAATTCCTTTACCCATCCTATTATTTAAAATAAGCATTCTTGCCTTGGAAATCGATTAGTCAAAGCAAGTACCCAGCTCAGCATGATAACTGTTGCTAAGAGACGGTAGTTTTATCGTGCGTCGTTTGTTAGTTTTCGGAACGTAACGTAATGTGCCTTACGGAGTTCCGGAAACCCCAAAGTTCATAAAAAAAAGACCAATATTTTACTTTACTCTTGGGATAAAAGCGGGGAATAGAATGTCCTCATTTAAATAAGTAATCACAATGTATTGTTTTCTCTATCGAGAAGCAATGCAAAAATGTCCAACAAAAACAAAAGGCTCGCTCTGCTCAGTCGTTACGATCCTCTATAGTTTAAAAAATTAAAATCATATGTGTAGAGAAAGAAAGATTATTACTATTTTTAACCTGAATGGTTTGTTTCTTTGTTTGTTTTGAAGGATGTTAAGGATTGGATATGTCAACCACTTGTTACCATGAATATTGGGCAGATACCAGAGGATTGGAAGTTAGTTACTTTAACTCCTCTTTTCAAGTAATTATTGACCCATTAGTCTTACATCAGTGGTAGAAAAAGTTTTGGAAAGGCTGTTAAAATATGCTTTACAAAGCCAGTTAACAATGTTTAGAATTATTATTGGATAGTCAACATTGTTTCACTAAGGAAATATCTTGCCTTAGAAATCCTTTGACATTCTTTGAAAAGGTTACTGCTCATGTAGATGAGGGTAAGGGTGTAGATTTGGTGTTTCTGGATTTTGAGAAAGCATTTGACAAGGTGCCACATAAAAGGATCGTAAAAAAATTATCTCTATAGGTGTGGGGGATAAGTTAGCAAATTGGGTAGAAGAGAGGCTGGATGGAAGAAAGCAGAGGGTTGTTACAAATGGATTTCAGTTAAACTGGATTAATGTCATAAGTGGGGTACCTCAGGGCTCAGTCTCGGGATTTGCTCTTTTTGATTTACATCAATGACATAGATGAAGGAATGGTCAATAAATTACTTAAATTTGCAGATGATATTAAGTTCTTGGGTGTTGCTGGCTGTGAAGAGGATGCTGCTGATTTACAAAATAATTTAGATAATTTAATGAGTTGGGCAAATAAATTAGAATGAGTTTTAATTATAATAAATACAAGATAATGCACGTAGGTTATCATAATTTGAACTATAAGTATAATTTGGATGAGAATAACCTTAACTGTGTCATAAAAGAAAAGGATCTTGGTGTAATGGTTGATCAGTCTCTTAAGCTAGTGGTAAGTGGATTTTATGTTGTATCGACAGAAATATTAAATACAAGTCTAAAGAGGTTATAATTTCATTGTACAGGTCGGTGGTTAGGCCACATTTAGAGTATTGTGTTCAGTTTTGAGCTATTTACCTCAGGAAGAACATTGAATTGTTGGAAAGAGTTCAGAGAAGTGTTGCTAGAATGGCGCCTGGGATTGAGGGGGTTATCATACGAGGAGAGACTGAAATCTCTCAAATTGTTTTCTCTTTAAAAAAAAAGAGGAGTTAGAGGGGATCTAATTGAGGTGTTTAAGATTGTAAAGGGAATTTATAGTGTTGATGCATCATCTTTTTTTATACTTAACAGTGGCAGAGCGGTATGTCTGCGGACTTACAACGCTAGAAATCGTGTTTCGATTCCCCGTGGTGGGCAGAGCACAGATAGCCCATTGTGTAGCTTTGTGTTCAATTACAAACAAACAAAAGTAGGACCAGGGGACACAAGTATAAATTTTGGCAGAGTAGAAGTCATCTTTAGCTAAGACAGTTTTATTTTTCTAACATTTAAGTGAGTTGAAGAGAAAGCCTGAAAAGCACATGAATGATAAGGGCTGGCATTAATTTTTTTTAAATAACTTATAATAGTTTTAGTTTAGTTAAGAGGATGGGACAGCCGAAATGGACCAATAAGTCCAGTGTTGTCCCAAAACATTATGTCTATCTGCTGTGTGCACCACAGGGATACGAACCCCGGATTTTAGCGTTGCAAGTCAGTAGACTTAGCGCTGTCCCACCATTAAATTAAACAAAGAGCTCAGACACCCTATAAGGTTCAGACGTATCCATCCCTAACTTAAAGTAGAGGAAAACAACTAGTCACATGGCTACTCTTAACGTAATAGAGTGATTGACTATCACACTTCTAACGCTCTCGCAGCTGAAAGTGAGCGGAATGTTTAGCAGCATATCGCGGATCGAGCCTTAGCTCAACGATACACATCTCGGAACGCTAACCACTAAGCCACTCTGACCCAAGAGAATATAATGCAAGTATTATTCACTCGCATAAATACAATAAACATATCTAATGTATGTGACCCAAAGAACTTTTCTTATGACTCCCCCCCCCCCAATAAAAGAAAATCAATATAAGTATGTTTGATGTACGTTCTGGGATTTTTATTCCTATTTCATAATTTAAGAGTTATTCTTCAACAACTTGCCCCCCCTCCCCCCAGTGGCACAGCGGTATGTCTGCGGACTTACAACGCTAGAATCCGGGTTTCGACTCTCCTTGGTGGGCAGAGCACAGATAGCCCATTGTGTAGCTTTGTGTAGCCTTCAAAACATCTAACAATAAACACACTTTTTTAGAGAAAGAGCTCGATCATATAAATACATTTTTACAGTGGGATCATATATTCACCGTTTATTATATGTATCTATCATAATAACTTAAGATACGTCTGCTTAACTTTACTATCTAATGTTTTCACAATTATACAACTTAATCCTCATCTCTCGCGATTTTATAAAGAAAGTTGTTACAACTAACATGTCGACAATATCATTATCTTGACGTCAAGGGACGAAGTTGATGTTAATAAATTGTACAAACAGTTTGTTGTTGGTTTGTTTTGAATTTCGCGCAAAGCTACACGAGCGCTATCTGCGCTAGCCGTTTCTAATTTAACAATGAAAGACTAGAGGGAAGGCAGCTAGTCTTCAACACCTCCCGCCAACTCTTGGGCTACTCTTTTACCAACGAATATTGCGATTGAGCATCACTTGATAACATTCCCATGGCTAAAGGGGCGAGCATGTTTGATGGGACGGGGATTCGAACCCTCGACCCGCAGATTGTGAGTCGAGCGCCCCAACCAACTGGCCATGCCAGGTCAAAGGATATCCTCATCAAGAAATTTCGACGATATGGAAACGGTTAATGTGAGCAACATAAACTTATTATTCCAGAACAGAAATATATACAAATGTAGTTTTTACTATTTGAAGGTCATTTAGAAATTTAGACTTCGTTGTCATGAACCGTGCCATCCAGTAATCAGTTTTCGTGGACTGTGACATCCAGCAATTGGTTTTCGTGGACTGTGGCATCCAGCAATTGGTTTTAATGGACAGTGACATCCAGCAATTGTTTTTCGTGGACTGTGACATCTAGCAAATGGTTTTAATGGACTGTGACATCCAGCAATTGCTTTTCGTGGACTGTGACATCTAGCAAATGGTTTTCATGGACTGTGACATCCATCAATTGGTTTTCCCAATTGATGGATGTCACAGTCCATTTTTCGTGGACTGTGACAGCCAGCAATTGTTTATTACGATCTGTGACATCAAGACATTTTTTGACGTCAACTATGACATCCAGCAGTCCTTCAAGGGGTTACTTTCAGTGTATTTGTGGCAATTTTTTTATTCTTATTTCTTAAACATGGGTATCCTCCCCCCCCCTATCAAAAACAGCAAGAAAATTGGATAATCTAATTAAAGGTTGTAACCATTTTTTTCAAAGCTTTTAACTACTTATCCAGTTTTAATTGGTTCTGTATGAATGAATATTTGCTGTAAAATTATTATCAATGGTTAAATGTGTAGCTACCAGTTTGGTCGCCAATTTTGATTTAATTCCTTTAAGTCGCACGCTCTATCCTTTCTTGTCTACACATTTTTTCACACCTAAGAAAGTGATACTTGATAATTATCAACATTATCTTTAGAATTGCAACTCTATTATTCAGGACAGATCTATATTTTACAGAACCAACAATTAAGATAAACATTATCTATATCCAGATTATACTACATCCATCTAACTCCGATGCTGATCTTGTCGTATTTCATAATCAGTTACAATCTAATTAAACCAGATTTAACATTGACACCCGTGTGTAAGTGTGTAAGCTTCTGCTACGTGTCCACATTGATAACAAGATTTTTGTTAAAACTTTGTAGCCGGAGTAGTAACGCAGCCATAGATTAAGAAAAATTAGACTTTATAAGGAATATATAATTATTTTTAAGTATTTCCCTTCTAAAGTTCTTTCAAATATTACACATCTAAACTCCTTTGTTTTGTTTTTTTATACTAACCTCCTAAACTCCTTTTTTTAAATACTAATCTTTTAATATTCTTTCTCAAATATTTTCCACCTGGACTTCTTTATTTTTAATATTAACGTCTTAATCTATTTATCAGCTATTATTCATCTGGAAGTCATTCTTTTAAATATTAACCAAATAAACTTGTTTTTTTTTATATATTACACATCTAACCTCATTTTGTAAATATTACCCATCAAACTTCTTTTTAAATATTAACCTCTTAAACTTATTTTTTTAAATACTGCCCATTAAGCACGAAGCTACACAATGGACTATCTGTGCTCTGCCCACCACGGGTATCGAAACGCGGTTTCTAGCGCTGTAAGTCTGCAGACATACCACCTACTAAATTTGTTTTGAAAAATTTTGTCTATCTAAATTTTATTTAAATATTAACTTTCTTAGTTTCTTTTTTCAAGTATTGCATATTTAAACTTCAAGTATTTCATATCTAAATTTCAAGTATTCCCTATTTAAACTTCAAGTATTCCCTATCAAAACTTCAAGTATTCCCTATTTAAACTTCATGTATTCCATATTTAAACTTCAAGTATTCCCTATCTAAACATCAAGTATTCCCTATCTAAACATCAAGTATTCCCTATTTAAACTTCAAGTATTCCATATTTAAACTTCAAGTATTCCATATTTAAATTTCAAGTATTCCCTATTTAAACTTCAAGTATTCCCTATTTAAACTTCAAGTATTCCCTATTTAAACTTCAAGTATTCCATATTAAAACTTCAAGTATTCCATATTTAAACTTCAAGTATTCCCTATTTAAACTTCAAGTATTCCCTATTTAAACTTTATGTATACCATATTTAAACTTCAAGTATTCCCTATTTAAACTTCAAGTATTCCATATTTAAACTTCAAGTATTCCATATTTTAACTTTAAGTATTAAGAATCTAAAATTTTTATTCAAATACTGACCTTCTAAAGTTCTTATTTTAATTACAATCCACTCGAAACAAAAACTAAAGAGAGAAAATACCAAATTTTGCAAGTGACGAACATTAAAGGCCAAGAAGAAAATTAAAATAATTTGTTAATTGACTTTCAATGTGTCGTTCCACTCCCAAAAATCTCCGTCCCACCAAACATGCTCGCCCTTTCAGCCGTGGGGGCGTTATAATGTGACGGTCAATCCCACTATTCGTTGGTAAAAGAGTAGCCCAAGAGTTGGCGGTGGGTGGTGATAACTAGCTGCCTTCCCTTTAGTCTTACACTGCTAAATTAGGGACCGCTAGCGCAGATAGAGCTCGTGTAGCTTTGCGCGAAATTCCAAAAAACAAACAAAACAAACATCCACTCCCAAAACGTTTTAAAATATAAAAAAAACGAATAACTTGTAATTTTAAGTCTTAAATAACTTAAGTCTCTACTGTGAAGAAACAGTTGATTTTCAGCACCAAAATTTATTAGCCGTTTGTTAATCTCTGTCACGATTAATGCACAGTGGCTAGGGTGCTCAAATCGCAACCTGTGGGTCGCGAGATCAAACCCAGCTACAGGCATGCCTGCCCTTTCAGCTTTGGGGACGTTATAATGTGACAAACAATATCGTTCGTTGGCAAAAGAGTATCTCAAGAGTTGGCGGTTGGTGCTGCCGGCTGGTTGCCTTCACTCTAGTTCAAAACTAGGGACGGTAGCAGATGGCTTTAGTAACTCTGCCATATAACAACACAACTGTCATGCTTGTACTCCAGTTAATATCAAAAAGATTAATTAAACTAATTAGTATACTACGCAGAAGCAACTTAGTTTTGGACAACCCTGTACTTTAGGCTTTTGCATGTTATAATAATAACATCGTTTCCCTTGTTTTGGCACTTAGATGCACACAAGCAAGGATCAACAATAACTTAATCAACACAGAGCCGCAGATGGAAGAAAACATAATTTAATGCTTGTTAACATTGGTTAATAACTCTTGCTGATAAATGACGGTCATTTCATTATGTAACGTCACTTCGGAAGCGATGTTTACATCTTCTGCATCTCATAAATCAGACCTTATATCTCACATTCTCAAAGCTTGTCATCGTCACGCGGAAACATTAACGAAATAATTCAGCATCTTATGGTGTCTGGTTTTTCAAATCTTATTCCTCTGAAGAAAACTTTGTAGGCAAGGATACAATCTCAAACAATGATTTGCTTCTGAAAGAAAAAAAAAAAAGAGTATTTCTTATTAACATCTTATCATAGATTGAAGAAAATAAATTTAATTTTTGTTAACATTCGTCAATAACTCTTGTTGATAAATCACGTTCATTTCGTTATATAACGTTACTTCAAAGGTGATGTTCTACGCATTCCGTATCTCATAAATCAAAGTCCGGGAGATATGTTTGGTGGGTTGATCTCCAAACAAAGCTTTCCGGTACTCTCTCTTTTTTTTCTTTTTTTTTTTCAATTCTGTAGTTTTGAAATAGTTGCAATATCTGTAATCAGACTTGCCCTACAGTATGGCAAAGTCTTTACTAACTTCCAGAGTATGAGAGAGTAAAACCCATACCCTATTCAAAATCCTACACAAAACACAGCATTTGCCGCGCATGTTGAGCAATACAAAATCTGGTTTCTCAGCTCTATAAAGCCGTTTTCTCCACGGTTTTCGCGAGTTATGTCGAATGTGATTGCCGAGGAATCTCGAAGAAGTTTACTTACCGCTACAATATGTACTTGCCTCAACATGAACACTTCTACATGTTTACCATTTTGTGTAAGAGGGACATCATTCGGGCAACCCCCTGAACTTTACATCTTCGTGGCTGAACACTATTGGGAAGTATTTATTTTAGCAGTAAAGTATGGTGGTTTTAGGTTAGCAGATCCTGTATCAGAACACATTTTTTGTTTTTATAGAAACATGTACTTGAATTAAATTATTTAAATGTCGGTAACTTAAAAATCTTTGCTCAGTTTTTCCTGAAACAAATGGTACTTTTTATTCCTTTTTTTAAGGTTGTTTTCATGCACAATTTTTTACAAATAATGCATGTGAGATATTATCTATCCAGTTATCGTTAGACAGGTCCTGTGAGATACAATGAACCGTGTTATTTCCAGACAGGCTCTGTAAGATAATATCAGTCCAAGTATTATGAGAAGGTATAATTCAGAGTTTTTGACTTATGTTCTATGCGTTTGTCGAGTTAGGAGACAATCCTTATGCCTATGCTACTGTGTAGCTCTGACGAAATTTATGTTGGTGCTACCAAGTGGTTCTTAGCGCAAGTTTTATACCAGAAGTACACACACCTACACATATACATACAATGTCTACAGATATAACATATCCCTTATTAAAGGCATGTTAATAACTTCTATCCAGAAGTACACACACCTACACATATACATACAATGTCTACAGATATAACATATCCCTTATTAAAGGCATGTTAATAACTTCTATCCAGAAATACACACACCTACACATATATACATACAATGTCTACAGATATAACACCCCTTATTAAAGGCATGTTAATAACTTCCATCCAGAAGTACACACACCTACACATACACATACAATGTCTACAGATATAACATATCCCTTATTAAAGGCATGTTAATAACTTCTATCCAGAAGTACACACACCTACACATACACATACAATGTCTACAGATATAACATATCCCTTATTAAAGGCATGTTAATAACTTCTATCCAGAAGTACACACTTCACATATCTGGTAATAAAATAATATTAACAGCTTCTATCCACAAATACACACACTCTTATACATGTGTATAAATCTATATCCGTACGATCAGATATTCATACATACTGACAGACATACACGCATAAATTTACACCCATACAAATCATGACACACTGTGTGTTATTAACAGAAGTGATAGTTTAGCGATTTTTTACTTTCTGTAGCTCGGACTGTGTTAATCCAAACTATCACATATTTTCAGTGGATTTGAAACTGTAATATCCATTGCTGGCCGAATTGACGTCGATTAAACGATACTGCTCGAACTGTGGTAATCCAAACTATCACATATTGTCAGTGGATGTGTTCACATACCAAATGTCAAGGCAATCCAATAAGAAGTGCACAAAATATAAATTTTCCAATTTTGGTTGAATTTCTTCCGTTTTTCTTCTTCTTCGCACTGAAAATTTATTTGATATAAAAACATACTTAACTTTTACAGATATTTTTCAAATTTGTTGCACTGATAGATCTTTATAACCTACAAGTAGGTGTCAAATTTGGTATAATTCAAGCCATATGTGCAAAGTTATTCAACAAAACCGCTCAATTCTGATCAAATGTTTGCGCACGCCTACGCAAGACGTCACGTGAGCTATCGGTCTGAAGTGCTTACTACAGCTTCACCTAAAAGTAAAGGTGAACTGTTTTTAGTTTTTTCTCATTCGGATTAAGTTCGGCTGATTTAAAGCAGCGAAACCATAGGGTGATAGCACGTGTAGATACATAAGTATTGGTTAGGCCTAGAAAACTAGATTAGTAGTTTCTAGCTCAAGTTTTCAAAAGAATCATACGGGTGGGCGGTTGTTATTCATTATTCATTGCCAATTTTTAAGAACAAATTTGCTAAATTTTATGAAATTCTCTTAATTAAAGAACGGTTAGGGTCACGTGATATTAGCTTAAGCAATTCGCGTAAATAATTATGTTTGATACGGCTGTACCGAGTGTATGCGGGTGATGAAAAGAAACTGTTAATCTAGATTCTATGGCGTTACTATACAGGAAGTCATTAACAGTGTTTTAGAAAGGAATATCTACCCCCATATATTTTAAACAATCTGGTTGGTTCGCTAAAGTATAGGACTGTTCAAAATAATAGGGTTGCGATCCTAACATGACAAGATGGATCAAACACAGTAAAATTCAATAAACTGTATCATGACGAGCTCTCTCGTAGCTGGAACAAACACAGTAAAACTCAATAAAACTGTATCATGGCCAGCTCTATCGTAGCTGGAACAAACACAGTAAAACTCAATAAAACTGTATCATGGCCAGCTCTATCGTAGCTGGAACACACACAGTAAAACTCAATAAAACTATATCATGACCAGCTCTCTCTCGTAGCTGGAACAAACACAATAAAACTCAATAAAACTGTATCATGACCAGCTCTCTCTCGTAGCTGGAACAAACACAATAAAACTCAATAAAACTGTATCATGACCAGCTCTCTCTCGTAGCTGGAACAAACACAATAAAACTCAATAAAACTGTATCATGGCCAGCTCTATCGCAGCTGGAACAAACACAGTAAAACTCAATAAAACTGTATCATGGCCAGCTCTATCGCAGCTGGAACAAACACAGTAAAACTCAATAAAACTGTATCATGACCAGCTCTATCGCAGCTGGAACAAACACAGTAAAACTCAATAAAACGGTATCATGATCAGCTCTCTTTTGTTCCGTGTGGCTTGATAAATCAGTCACAGTAAATCTCAACAAAACTGCCACATGACTCCCAGTATCGTCGCTCATGATTCCTACTGCACCAAAAACAGTTGATCACAACAAAAACTCGAACGTGACCCGCTGATTCGTGTTTCATGAATCATGACTCTGGAGCAGAAAAGGTCTATATGAAACTCTTGTGCTCTTTTCAGCTCCATTCCCCAAATATTAGTAGATAATAGTTAGGCTTCACGAGCCTGGTGTTAAATATCCATAACAAATGATGGAAAATCAATACCTGTCTCTAAGAATTAACTACCAAATTCTTCTAGTGTCCTGAGATATCAGTTAGTGTTGTTTCTACGCTGTTAAATATAACTCCACTTAAATATAAAAGTAACCACATCAATCTGTATTTCTCTCTATCTCTCATTCTTTCATATATCTCTAGCATTTCAATAGATATTTGCCCTTAGGAACCTTCATGACGAATTCGTTTACAAAATCTCGGGGTTTTAATATTATACCCTCTCTTGTATCTGTGTGTACGACATGTTCTCTTCACATAATCATTAAGTACGGTAGTACTTAATGGTAGGGGTCGTGACGAAACAAAATGGTGGCTACAAACATCGCCCGCTTAAAACCACATTTAACTATTTCACAATATTAGCTGAGTAAGTCTAAAGCTTAATGTATTTATAAGGCTGCCGAAATCATTATATACTTGTTTATGTAGTAACTGGTTTGTTTTAAATTTCACCTAAAGCTACACGAGAGTCACAATATTAGCTGAGCAAGTCTAAAGCTTATTGTATTTATAAAGCTGCCTAAATCATTATATATACTTGTTTATGTAGTAACTGGTTTGTTTTAAATTTCACCTAAAAGCTACACGAGAGTCACAATATTAGCTGAGCAAGTCTAAAGCTTATTGTATTTATAAAGCTGCCTAAATCATTATATACTTGTTTATGTAGTAACTGGTTTGTTTTAAATTTCACCTAAAGCTACACGAGAGCTACTCTTTTACCAACGAATAGTGGGATTGGCCGCAACGTTATAACGCCCCCACGGCTGAAAGGGCGAGCATGTTTGGTGTGACGGGGATTCGAACCCGCGACCCTCAGATTTCGTATCCGTACTTGTTGCGAGTATAATTCAAACTTATATAAACTCTGCAAAGGAAAAGAACAGCACAAAACTGAAAGGTCTGAGCGAGACATAGCGGTTAGTGTGTCTAGACAGCGAATCCGAGGGTCCTTGGTTCGCGTCCTATTGCTCCAGTAACGCGCTCGCATCTTGGGGTAGTGGGTGTGCCATGATGATCAACATTCCACTATTTGATCAGTTAAGAGTTAGCTGGATTTCGTATTCCCTCAAATTCACAGACAGAATAAGTTAGTAAAAACATGTTTAAGCCGCAGTATTAGCCTCCATCCTGAGAAAAAGTTTGATAGTCACTAGGAAAAAAAACACCCGCACCAGGCGTAGCATTTATTTCGCTGGTTTAATTGAAATGGAGTGCTTTGTGAGCCATTCCCCATGCAGGTCTACTGGCGAGTGTCTTTATGACAGTGCAAATGTTTTCAGCATATTGTCTGACTTATACTTGTATAGATCTTGATGTTCTGAGTTCGGGAAGTAGGCACTAAAGGCAGTAACATGAAGCAAATTTGAAATGGCTCTTAAACTTCTAAACACGAGAAAAATTAATAAAGTAAGGGGTTTTTGGATCCCCTTTGTGGAATACCCGGAAACTCTGAAGCTTCAGGGTGGCGAGGAAACTAGAACATTTTCGTTACGGGCAGACAAACACTCACAAAGACACAAAAAAAAACTTTGGTTAATCTTAGAATTACCAGTTACCCTCATCCCATGCTTTTAAAATACTTTTTTTTTCTAAACTATTTATGCATCGAATTGCTTATGGACCCACAAATTGTTTGGTCATACTGTGTCTCATAACAAGAGACACACACATACAAAAGAAATGAAACAAAACTATTCAGCTGTTGGGGCGTTATAATGTGACGGCCAATCCCACTCTTCGTTGGTAAAAGAGTAGCCCAACCGTTGGCGGTGGGTGGTGTTGCTTAGCTTCTTTCCCTGTAGCTAGCGCAAATAGTAAATCAACATATATATTCAGTAATTGAACTTTTTTTTGTAACTGGGAATGCCTTTTGTTAAATATTTCTGGGAACAAGCTTACAGGCTTACATATTATATTACCATTATTTATCAAAATAATATTTTGTTTGTTTGTGTTGAATTTCGCGCAAAGCTACACGAGGGCTATCTGCGCTGATGGCTGTCCCTAATTCACCACCCACTGCCAACTCTTGGGATGATAAGATTCTCAGTTTATAATAACGTTCCACAGAGTAATATGACATCGCACGACATTTACTGCGTAGTTTTGGGAGTAGTATTCCACTTGAGCAAGTAGTTCGATATCTATTTCGAAATCAATTCTGTGAACATTGTTGGCAAATTCCTTCCCGCGGCTATTAACTTATACTTGGACCAAAAAATAACAGACACGTGGTTGTTTTGACTTTTGTTTTTTGTGTCGAAAGTAGTTTTATTCGTTTATCTAAACTAATATCGCTAGTTAGTTAGTGTTATATAATTATTTGTTTATTGCATCTATATAAGTATAATAGTAATGTCTGCGGACTTACAACGCTAGAATCCGGGTTTCGATACCCGTGGTGGGCAGAGCACAGATAGCCCATTGTGTAGCTTTGTGCTTAATTCCAACAAACAAACAATAATAGTAATGTATGTTGTATTTCCATGTACATACTTTAGTGGGTATGGATGGATCTTCACCAAATTGCTATGGAGGCTTATTAGGCAGCTTTTCATGTCCTAAGATAACCTTTCATTAATCAAGAATTTACAAAACTTCCGTCCAGGGGACGGGTACTCCGGTTACTTTATTAATGATAATTTAAAAAGTTTTTCTTATTAGTATAGGGCCGAGTGTGGCCTCGAGGTTAGCGTGCCGGACTGTAGACCCGAGGTTCCATTTGCCATCCCCTTGTCGCATAATCGCGCTTAAAGGCTGCGGATGCGTTATAAGTGTGACAGTCAAATCTCGGTATTCGATTAGAGTAACACACGGGTTTATGCGTTATAAGTGTGACAGTCAAATCTCGGTATTCGATTAGAGTAACACACGGGGTTGGCAGAGGGTTCTGTTTATCTAGTTGCCCTCCCTCTAATCTAAATTAGGGACGGATAGCGCGCACATAGTCTTTGTGTATAGCTGTGCGAGAGTACAGCGAAACAACGAATTACATTTATCAGTATACACTGTCAAAATCGATAATATATTTTTAGTTAATATTACCATAAACAGGCATTTCCTGTCAGACCATAAACAGGCATTTCCTGTCAGTGTAGTCTCTCAAAAACGGGCATGTCTCATCTGTGTATATTATCGACAAGCGGGTATTTTATTTAATGTCAGTGTACACTCTCAAAAGCTTGTATTTCTCATCTGCGTATTTTCTAACAAGAGGGAATCCTCAATAGCCGCGGCTGTAATTATATCTCAAGTCGGTCAAGAGTTGGAGCTGTGAGCTGAGAGTTTTTGTACTTCTATGAGCCGCTATGCCGCGTCTAAAAAGCGGGTATTTTATCTCTCAGTGTACTATCTCAAAAGCGGGTATTTTCTTCAATGTATTCTCTAGAAAGCGGGTATTTCTCATCTCTGTGTATTCTACAAAAAAGCAGGTATTTTATTTCTCAGTGTGCTATCTCAAAAGCGGGTATTTTCTTCAATGTATTCTCTAGAAATCGGGTATTTCTCATCTGTGTATTCTATAAAAAGCAGGTATTCTATTTCTCAGTGTGCTATCTCAAAAGCGGGTATTTCTCATCTGTGTCCATTATCAAAAGTGGGTAATTCTCATCAGTGTATTCTCTCAAAAGCAGATATTTCTCATCAGTGTATTCTCTCAAAAGCGGGTATTTCTCTTCTGTGTATTTTAGTTCTTATCGGTGTATACTCAATAGCGAGCACTTCCTCTATCAATGTATGTATTACGCTATAATTAAATTTCTTTTACAGATTGAACAAAACCATGATGTTCAATTCTCTCTCTTTTTCAGTTCCCTCATCAATCAAAGTCGAAAAGACGGAAATAGTACAACTCACCAACGGTTTCGTGAGTTTATCATGTAACGTACTGACCTATCCTAAAGTTACAGTAAAATGGGAAAAAGATGATCAAACGTTAAATACACACAGTGACCACTTCCAAATTAAAAGCACTGATGTCGGAGAGGACACTGTCCGAGGGGCGGTCTTCATTAAAGAGTTGAAAAGATCGGATAATGGGACATATATTTGTGTGGCCTTCAACAAGTACAACATGTCAAAGAAAGCGCAACACGTCAGAGTTAATGGTATGTTTACTATAACATTAATAATACCCAGTGTTGTTCTTCATATAAATGTATTATTGTATTGTCAATAGGCTGTTTGAGCTCTCTCCACCAAGGGAATTGATCCTCAGATTTTAACTTTGTAACCCTTTATACTTAACGCAAACTCACTTGGAGAATGTATTATTTTAATATATTATACAATGAATGATATCTTTGTTACAATATTATTCTTACTTATTCTTAACATGAAACAGAAGATGGTATCACTAACTATAAAAGGCTTATTCCCTTTGTCTCTTTTCTCGCAATACTCAACAATATACATCGTCGCTTAGCAACAAACTATCACCAGATTGTTCTTAGGTTAACTATGGTGTTTATGTTGAATGCTCAATATTCGTGTTATAAAGGTTTCTTTTTTTTCACCTTTTTTTTACAAATTCGGTGATGCAACAGCAAAATAGTTTAACTCAGAAGTTTTATAACATTGAGTTGTAGCCAAAAGCAAAATAAAATTTACCACGTAGTATGTCAGCTAAACCGTAAGTGACGTTTATGTATTAGGCCTAACGCTTAAATTAGACTAAGTAGGCCTACTATTATTAACGTTATAGAATCAGTGTTTAAGAAGTTTTAAGTGGTGAATAAATGTTAGTTAATAAATATTATTTTGGTATTTTAACACATATATTATCTATTTGGCCCTAAAACATAAAGAAAAATAAACCTTTATTACTTCCAAACATCTTTTATCCTTTGTACAGTCGAAAGACTTGAAAATATGTGCCGGAATGTCCGCAGTGTTTTCTACTTCCTGACCTAGAATACAATTAAAAGGCTCAAGAGTGCTATTTAACTCTCCTTCAGAGTGCACACGTACTTCTGTTCACGATAACATTTCATAGTTTTCTGCGTAGTTTTTATTAAAAATGTGGTGATTAAAGAATTACTTCGAGACAGATGAAATAAGTGAAGAGTAGGTGCAATTTTGGAGGTACAGACAAATTCGTTTTAGTTAAATTATATTATTTTAGTTAATCATTCAATAATGGTTCCCGTCATTTGTAATATTTGTTATAATATACTTGTTTTCTTTTTTTTCTTGTTCTTAGTGATATTGTTAAAACTGTATTATTTAAATAGATAACTATATATATATTACATATACTTACGCAGGTATTTTGTTAGTGCTGAAATTGTTTGATGTGGAAGGTTTGTTTGTTTAGAACGTATCACCAGAAAGGTATTGTATCAGCTAAGTAGACAAATGTTGTAAATAGTTTATCTCAAATACAGAAGAATCTCATCTCGCGCGGGATGTATGTAAATACAAATCCTCATTCTTGTGGTCTTATATGATGCCCTTTATTGATGTTTTATTCATGGGTTCCTGTTTTTCATGTGATTGGATAGGATTTCAATCTCTATGTGATACATTATTTGACAATCGAGTTAAAAGTTTGTGTTTTGATATCCTTTGCGATTCCATTATATATATTAGCATGCATCGTGATCATGACTTCTAACAAAAAAAAAAATGTAGAAGGACAAGAGTAAATAATCTTCTTTCTCGATGTGGTTCAAATCGAGATTTCGTTTCCGAGCGTCTTACTGAATACAATTTGAAACATTATTTTATCCCAGGAGAAAAAGTTAAAAAAAAAACAATAGTTAAGCCAGGTTATACATACTCAAATCTCTTGAAATTTCATGGGTTTAGGAGATGGAAAAGCTTTGGTTTCTGCTTTAGGCTGGTGTTAGTTTTTAGTTTGTTGACAGCCATTTTTCATTGTTTTATTATGCTTTGTAAAATAGTTAAGTACGTTAGATAATAATTGATACTTAGAAAACATGCAGGATATAAAAGTAGATAAATTATGATAAAAACAAGAGAAAATATAACAAAGATATATTGCATGAACCAAGACAATTGCAATTTACTAATATAGGCCTAACATGTACATAATTACAATTTACTAATATAGGCCTAACATGTACATAATTACAATTTACTAATATAGGCCTAACATGTACATAATTACAATTTACTAATATAGGCCTAACATGTTTTGGCTAAAATTTGAAGCAGGGCTAACGTTTAAAATGCTCAATAAAATCTTTATTTGGCCTACGGCCAACATTCAAAAGAACTACAGGTTTCGGTAGCTTTACACTACCTTCATCAAAAGTAAAACATATCTGACAAGAGGCAAGCTTTATAGGAAAAAGGTTTAACTCATTGAAATCTTTAAGGGTGGTAGGAATGTTATAGAAAAGAAATCAATATTTCTTTCCAAAGCTTTGCGTTAGCACCAGCTAACCCTGTATCTTTATTTATCAAAGACCGTCACATTATAACACCCTCACGGCTGAAAGAACGAGTATGTTTGATGATGGTATGCGAGCCTGCGTCCTGAAGAATGAGAGTAGAGTACCCCCTAATCATCAGGCCATTCCAGGCCCAACCCCGCTTTTTCGTTGGTAAAAGAGTAGCCCAAGAGTTGGCGGTTGGTAGTATTGACTAGATACTTTTCATATAGTCACTTCCTTCTAAATTATGAACGGATAGCGCAGATAAACCTCCTGTAGCTTTGCCCGAAATTCAGCAAAAGGACAATCAAAGAATTATTCAGCTTACAGCATACAGTTTCTGTTGATTCACATTGACTGTTACATTCATTTAAAGTCAATGTTTCATGCCATTATATCGAATGACGTATTTCGACAGTGTGTTCAGCTAATAGAGAAATAACGTCATATTATATTACATTCATAACCTTTATGTTCATTAACCCGACATTTGAAGTTGCGTTTAGTTTGATCAGAATATTTTTATTGCATTCACACCTTTTTATCTTTAGTACTAGGAAGTATTGTTTTAATTTTGTTAATTGGTGTGAAAATAGTAATAAAATTATGTTTTCTAAACACACTTGCTATTTGGATAGTTAGTTACACCCTGTAAATACTGTAATATCACTTCAATAATATTGCTAGAATCCGGGTTTCGATACACGTGGTGGGAAAAGCGCAGATAGCCTATTGTGTAGCTTTGTGCTTAATTACAAATCAATAAAATTATTCTTATAGTAGAAATGTCCCACAGAGGGATAGCGGTAAATCTACAAATTTACAACGCTAAAATCCTGGGCTCGATTCCACGTCCTAGTTTATTTGTTTGTTTATATTGAATTTCTCGCAAAGCTACACGAGAGTTATCTACGCTAGCCGCCCATACTTTAGCAGTGTAAGACTAGAGGGAAGTCCCCTAGCCATCACCACCCACCGCCAACTCTTGGGCTACCCTTTTTATCAACGAATAGTGGGATTGGTCGTCACATTATAACGCCCACACAGCTTAAAAGGGCGAGCATGTTTGGTGTGACACGGATTCGAACCCGCGACTTTCAGATTGCGAGTGAAGCGCCCTAACACACACCAGATAGTCCAATCTGGCTTTTCTCTCAAACAAACACATTTGTCGTAGAAACTGTTTAATCTAGTACATTGCTTAATAAAATTCCAGTTATATTTTTCTGTATTAAACGTTTAATAATGTCAACATTATAACCTCTATCATTAGCAACATTTTTATAGAATTAATTTTTTTTTATCAGTAGAATCCTAACAAATTTTAAACGCTCTGTCTATATAAGTATGAAAAGCTGCTAGGTTTTGAGAAAATTGTTTGTTTTAATTTCGCGCAAAGCTACACGAGGGCTATCTGCGCTGCTAGCCGTCCCTAATTTAGAAGTGTAAGACTAGAGGGAA
>NW_013672123.1:26304-27242 GCF_000517525.1 Limulus polyphemus | reverse complement strand
ACCTACCCACCGCCAACTCTTGGGCTACCTTCTTTTACCAACGAATAGTGGGATTGACCGTCACATTATATCGCCCCCACGGCTGAAAGGGCGAGCATGATTGGTATGACGGGGATCCGAACCCGCAACCCTCAGATTGCGTGTCGAGCGCACCCTAACAACCTGGTCATGCCGGGCCCCATTGAGAAAATGGGTGACATGGTCTTTGATGTGGCGGCATGGAGTCTGAATATGGTTTCCGATAAACTGGTGTGGAAATAGTTCCATTATTATTATCCCTTTTAACTAATACATCTAAAAAAAAAGTAAACAATTATCTTGTTCAATCTCGTATTTAAACTGAAGGATCAACATGGTTTAGATAATCAGCAAATGTTTTTAACACATTATCCCCATGCCGTTAAATCAAGAACGTGTTATCCACTAATCTAATCCAAGAATCAAGTTTTAAAGAAGCGTCCAAGTGTAATACGTTCAAAACTATCCATACAAAGGTCGCATGCGAGTGTGAAAAGAGGGGAAACTAATCCAACATAGTTGTTTTCGCTTAACTTTGAAAAACGAATTTTCAACCCACGCTTCAGTTAAATTAACGATATCAAACATTTCCATTGGAGAACTGTAAGCTTGAATTAATTTATCCACAAGGACCTTAGTTTGGTTTGCTTTGATTGTTGTTGTTGTTGCTATATAACGGGCTAACAGTGCTCTGCCCAACATTTTAGCCTTCATACTTACTACTGAGCCACTGTGGTGCAGGAACTTTAGCAAACAACGAAATGATACCGTCTTCTACGGATTCTGCAGAATTTTTTATATTTATTCTTACTACTCATGTACGAAAACCGTTAAGCAGTGTACTTTACGACATGCCCCCCCCCCCAGTTTCACAGCGGTATGTCTGCGGACTTACAATGCTAGAAACCGGGTTTCGATAC
>NW_013672123.1:23532-25407 GCF_000517525.1 Limulus polyphemus | reverse complement strand
CGTACTTTACGACATGCCCCCAGTTTCACAGCGGCATGTCTGCGGACTTACAATGCTGAAACCGGGTTTCGATACCCGTACTTTACGACATGCCCCCAGTTTCACAGCGGCATGTCTGCGGACTTACAATGCTGAAACCGGGTTTCGATACCCGTACTTTACGACATGCCCCCAGTTTCACAGCGGTATGTCTGCGGACTTACAATGCTAAAAGCACAGATAGCCCATTGCGTAGCTTTGTGCTTAACTTCAAAACAAAACAAACAAACTTTACGACATACTTAGAAGAGGAAGATACAATAAGTCATGTTCTAGCCACTCATCGCTTTAAATCCTTATTTAACATTAGCTCCCCTTTTTCCTTGATTTATTGTAGTTGAGACCATGAAGTAACTTCTTGTGTACGTCGATAAATCATAATTTAACAATGAATATCTGAGTCAGCATACGACAGGCGCACATCAGGTATATCACCAACTCTCTTGCAAATTTTACGGAATACGCGCTGTTATGTGAGGAATCCAACGGCGTTTGTCAACTCCAGAAAGAACTCGAAGATTTTGAAATGACGTTGAAACTTTTAACTAAGCTTTGTCTAAGGTAATGGTGTTATTGTAATATAATATCTATAAGAGATTCACTCGAAACAACTAATCGTCGGGGAAAGTATAGACAGCCAGAATATATTCTCTTAAGATTGCACATATTTCAGAAGAGACGTGTCAGAAGTATCAGATTCGAGGCTTACCTGCAAGTGTAAAGTAGCAAAACACTAAACGTGCAACCGATGCAGCATGTGTACACACGATCTTGATAGAATGTTCCGATTGCAGAGGAAGTAAGCCTTAAAGAGGCCAGATAGGGATTTTCGTTGTTGGTAATAAAAATTGCCAAACGACCGAAAAGAAGTACTTCTACTTAGAGATCAAGTGCGTTCAGAGAATCATTTGAAGAATCATGACCAGTGTGGTGAGAATGGTAAAATGTGGGGGAGATATAAAACCACTACGACCACTGTAATAATAGAAAAGACTATCGCGAATATCACCTTAAATTAAGCTTTACAGATCCATTTATTTTATCCCTATTTTTCCTGATTTTCGAATCTCGTGTGAGCCCTAAAAAGTTCACAGTTGGTTAGGTTTAAAAAAAAAAAGCCTTGAAGATAGAGCTTGCTTTCTCCCAGGTAAATTGTTTTCTATTCTTCGGGAATTGAGTTATTTCCCAATTCTTTATACTCTAAAAGCACTTCTCTTATGGACTTTGTTGACTTAAAATGTGTATACTGTCATGGGCCTAAACAATCGTCCACAGATATTTGACGACGGGATGATACGTCACATGATTTATACAAACAGATCTTGTTTTTTAATTTGTACACATAGAAACCATATCGTGTGATTCCTCTAAGAATCACTTCGTTTCCAAAACAAGATGGAGATATTTTTGTACGAGTGTGTTGCACAAATATTTGTTTATTGACATTTGTACTTCCCGTGATATTATGGTCTCGTAAATCCTTCTCTTTAGACTTCAAAATTTAACCCAGCACTTCAAAATAGGCTTAACATGTGTTATCAAAAACGAGGAAAACGTTTATATTTTATTTTTAAATTCGAAACTTCTATACATTGAACCGAAAACTATATTAATTCTATCGGAAGGTTTGAAGATCGTTGTCTTCTCTTTCACTGATTCTTTAGTACTTTTTCTAATGTAAACATGATTCTTTAGTACCTCTTCTAATCTAAATATGATTCTTTAATACTTCTTCTAATCTAAACATGATTCTTTAATACTTCTTCTAATCTAAACATGATTCTTTAATACTTCTTCTAATCTAAACATGATTCTTTATTACTTCTTCTAATCTAA
>NW_013672123.1:19552-22714 GCF_000517525.1 Limulus polyphemus | reverse complement strand
CTTATCCACCTGGACATGCCGGGCTCTAGTTATAATGAAAAAAAAATTCGGCATTTTGGTAAATTCTTAGATGAACCAGAACTTGCTATTAACTTATACTATCAACTCTATATGATGGCATAATAGCAGACAAAACAGTTAGATGAATAATTATGATCCATAAGAGAAGTTTTCTGTGTTTTTAGGCTTCATTTGAGGCTACAAAGTAGTGTGTATTTATTCAAACATAATTACCTATTTTACCCGGTGTGGTATTCTTTATTAAAGAGATACACGCGGATAACTTATCTTTGCAATAACAGGAGATTCGACAGAACTTAAATGAATAGGTAAAATTTGGCAAAGGTGGTTATTACTTAAGTAAACTGATCACACACTATGAGTTGCTTTAAATAAAGAAAAAAAGGGTAATGAACACAAATAAACACTCCTTACTTTTGGCATATAATGGCTAGACAGGTGGAACCTTATTTTTTAATTGATAGTTTATGCTATATTACAATATCACAATAATACTGGTAATAATTTTTATCACCTATTTTTTTTTTTACTGAGCTTGTACTTTATTTGTTCGATTCTGACTTGACTCAACATTTGTGTCTCTATCTGTATGATGTTTATACTATCCACTTTATATTTATCAAGAAATATCTTACCCAACGGCAGCAGAAATGGTAGGACACCTTGTAGGAACCATATCCGGTATTTAGTCTTTTTCCTGAAAATACACAGGGATATGTGTTATTTTGTGGGAAATCCAGAGGTGTATGCTGATCTGTAATTGGATAATATCCGAAGAAGTTAAGATTGGTTATTGTTAGTAAGATTGAGTGATTTCTTTATCCTAATTCAGAAAATGGCCATGGCTTTGTTGTAGTACATCACCTGTGGAACACTCAACATTCCCTAACTTCTTAAAAACCTGTGAGGAAGTGCTACGACAACGAACCAGAGTCTCTGAGTGTTTGTTCTTGTCGAGATGGAAACGAGGTCGAACTCAAAGCTAACCTGCAAGTGTGAAGAATCAGTGTGTCCGAGGCGTTAAAGGTGTAGCAAGTATAGATGCGATCACGATGAAACACCAGTTGCTCAAAAAGTTAGCCGTAAGAAAATTCAGAGAAGCTTCAGATGAGAAGGTGTTATCAAGTGCACAAAGAGATATCCATCTGTATACTGGAGCATTAATCTTACGGATATATCCAACGACTTGCCCTCAAAAGGGGATGAGAACAAAAAAAAAAGAAAACGATTGACGATAAGATAAAGATCCAAGAATACGAAGATTTTTTCTCATTGGAGTACAAGAATATTACAAGGATAAGAGGAGAGAAAAGTACCACAATAATAAAGAAAAACATGATCATAGTGTTACGACAGCAGAGGTCACGTGACGCTAGTAACACGTCATATTCTCGAAGCTTCGTGAATACTCGGGAGGTTACTGGATGTTATGTATTCTTTTATATAAGACGGCCAAGAAGTGACGGCAAGAAGGTAATGTAATGCTGTGTTATTGAACTGCGGAGAGAGAGACATATTGTTGAGCACGTGAGACGTTCGTTGTGAATTATAGCGTTTGTTATAGCGCGACTGTTGAAATTAAGTGTATTGCAAAGTTGTATTCAGAAAGAATAAACCAGTTTTATTTAAGAAAGGTCTTGTATCAGTACAGTTTCTTCGGAAAGAATTTTTACGGAAAATTAACTAACGACCGGAGGCATAACAATAGTTTGCAGGTGGTTCACTTTGAGAGGATCAAAGAAAACAGCCCGACAAAATGATCCCTGGGTCATGCCCTACACAACCACTTACCACACTCCTAGGCTTCTGGATTTCCGACTGTGCTGAGAAACCCTCACCACCTTCGAAAATAGTCATATTTTCTACCGTTGAGAAAGGAATTGCTTATTAAGATAAAATATGAAACTAAGACAAACTGCACTTCACAAAGACTGAAAGAAAACTAATCATAATTGTAATAAGACTAGAAATGAACTAAACGAATCTAAAGACCAAACTAAACTATACGGAACAATGACTAAGTATTTATTGAACCCTACATGCAATAGATTATACAACAAAGCGTTTCCCTTATCGGGTGTGCCAATCAGGAACTAATTAAAGATTGATAGCGGATAATATTATATATATCTGGTCGCCAAGGCTTAACAGACCAATGAGAACACAGAGACGGTTTAAAAAGGTTGGCAAACAGAGGTTTCTAATGATAACCAAATTATAAACATATTCAAAGAAGTTGATATATTATAGCTGAGAGTTATAAAAGGGTAGGTTTATGAGTAAAAATATCACACTGCTTACAGAAAATGCCCAGTTCCATAGTTAGTTTTAAAAAATCATTTTGCTTTGGGTTTCTGTTTTCAATGAAAGGATCGCAGACTGTACAATACTGATACTGTGAAAATGACAAGTATTCAAAATATTACACAACAGTCAGAAAAGTAGGCAAAAATAGAAAAAAAAATTCATGGTCCATATTTTTACTTTAAACTTGACATTTTTTACGACTGATCAACAAAATTATCTAACTCAAAATCAATATCTGGAAACTAGGATTTTTAAAATTACTCCAGAAAAGAGAAACGCTCATAAACTGTTGCATATTTGGTAAAAATAGTTCACAATTTTGCATCACAATTACGCTTTTGAAGAGGTGTTCTCTACTGTTCATTCATCTTCAGACAACACCTACTTAATGAGATTCATGATTTGATTACTATCGCTGCATGAATTTGTTGTTCAATTGAGTGAGAAAGATAAGCCGGTTAGAAATATTTTACGAAAAAAGCATTCTTTCGTGTGTTGTCAGCTTGAAAAGAAAAAGAGTATATATATATATATAAAACTAAATAGGGCGTATTGCCAATTGAATAGGTAGTTTATTACAAGTAAATGTAATCCAAAAATGTGTAGCACTTTCTTAACTCTGTTAGACATCGCATGGTTGTTGACGTATTGTTACTAGGCGATACACAATATTCGCGGGTTTTGATGAAAAGAACTTTACTTATCATTAATAATCTATACGTCTGGTGAGGAAAAGAAAAACTTTAAAATTTATTTCAAGATAGGCTGCTGAAAAGAACAATACTTAAAGTTTTGAACTTCAAAGGCCGTAATAAAGCTTAATGAAATTAATTT
>NW_013672123.1:16156-18625 GCF_000517525.1 Limulus polyphemus | reverse complement strand
TAGCTTTGGGCTTAACTTAAAACAAACAAACAAACTTATTGTCTATCACATGAATTCTGGCAACTTTTAAATGATTAAAAAAAAATTATGTAAAAAATCGCCAGACAGACGAAAGAGTGTATATGATTTAAAATCATGACGTTATGTATAGTTTTGTTGTGATTTTTTTCGTCTTTATGAAAGTTACACAACCTTACTGTAAAATCACACTTGCTTAACGTATTTATAATGGTAATATGACAAAAAAAGCTCGTTGCTAAGAAGTAACAGCCGTAACTTTGAAAAAAAAAAAAATATTGAGTGTTTGAAATAATATCATCTTTTCTATCTAGAAATCCGTATCGGACGAGTAAAAACAAAACGTTGTAATTTAAATAATTATTAGTTTTAATGCGATGTAATACCACATCTGTTACCTTCCAATGGCTCATACCTCGCTAGCTTAAGTGTTCTGAATCGTAATATTTTGAGGTCTTACGACAACTATTTATAAAGTTAAGAATATAAATGTGTTTCTTTAACGTCATTTGTTCCCATTCTGTGGTCCCGACTTCTTCTTCTGCCCTGAGTTGAAGGTTTTCATGGATCATTATATTTTATTGTGTGTGTGACAGTTGTATTTTTAAACGGGTATTAAACCTTAATGTCTTAAGGGATATCTATGTTCGGTCATTTGAAACGTTATACGCATTTCTTATGCAGAAATCAGTTTACTTGTAAATAATTACCTATAAATAAAAGTAGAAAGGTTTGATTTCCCAGATCACCTAAGAAGGTGTTCTCCTATTTTCTGTATATAGTAATCTCTTGTTTATCAACGATTTATTCTTGGACAAAAACAATCATATTTGTAGATACTCAACCTGCTCCCCAGTGGCACAGCGGTATGTCTGCGGATTTACAATGCTAAAAACCGGGTTTCGATACCCGTGGTGGGCAGAGCACAGATAGCCCATTGCGTAGCTTTGAGTTTAACTTAAAACAGAAAAGAAAAAAAAATCCTTAATCAACTATTAAGCTCTATATCGATATTCATATGTGTCCGGATTCACAATCCGGGTACGCTGAACACCGGATAACACTCGACCAGAAGTTTTCATCGACAGAAACTAAACATACCTTCGTGCCTTACCAAATTCATTCCGTTTTGTTGCCACCATTTTGTCACGCAGCTCTAAGACCTTGAATATCCTTGGCGGGTTCGGATCCCCGTACCACCAAACATGCTCGCCTTCGTGCCTTACCAAATTCATTCCGTTTTGTTGCCACCATTTTGTCACGCAGCTCTAAGACCTTGAATATCCTTTCAGCCGCGGGGGCGTTATAATGTGACGGTCAATCCCACTATTCGTTGGTAAAAGAGTAGCCCAAGAGTTGGCGGTGGGTGGTGATGACTAGCTGCCTTCCCTCTAGTCTTACACTGCTAAATTAGGGACGGCTAGTGCAGATAGCCCTTGTGTAGCTTTGCGCGAAATTCTAAAAGAAACAAAAAAAAAAGAAAAGAATATCCTTGGCATGTAGTTTGAGTACAATGTTTAAAGTAGCCATCAACATGGGTTTCAAGAAAACGATCTGCTTAGGTTACTTTGTATAGTTGCATGATATTCAACTGATATTTAGAACGGATTATGCTATTGGAGAGTATAGCGTAGATTTAAACTTGATGAACGATATTAGAATCCAATATTATTTTATATTGATTTATTGTACAGTAACGTATTAGGTTTAACATAAATTATTAAATAGAAACATGACCCTAAATGCTGACCTTACTACCTTTAGTGGACCTTTCTTTTGTGTGTGTCTGTTTTTTCAATTAGTCAACCAAATCATTTCTGGTTAGTTTAAACGCGAACTTTTCAAAATAAATAAATTTATTCTAACACAAATAAAGATTTTAAAAGAATATTGAAGCAGGTTTCTGTACTTATAAAGCTGAAGACAAAATATAAATATTTTTTTCCAGTGCCAATTGATAATCTCCAACAAAAAGTTTCATTTCCCACAGTTATACCTAATTAGTCTCTACGATCGTAATTTTTGTCTACTTTGCACAGTTATACCTAATTAGTCTCTACCATCGTGATTTTTGTCTACTTTGCACAGTTGTACCTAATTAGTCTATACAATCGTGATTTTTGTCTACTTTGCACAGTTATACCTAATTAGTCTCTACGATCGTAATTTTTGTCTACTTTGCACAGTTATACCTAATTAGTCTCTACCATCGTGATTTTTGTCTACTTTGCACAGTTATACTTAAATAGTCTCTACGATCGTGATTTTTGTCTACTTTGCACAGTTATACCTAATTAGTCTCTACAATCGTGATTTTTTTGTCTACTTTGCACAGTTATACCTAATTAGTCTATAAGATCGTGATTTTTGTCTACTTTGCACAGTTATACCTAATTAGTCTCTACGATCGTGATTTTTGTGTACTTTGCACAGTTGTGCCTAATTAGTCTA
>NW_013672123.1:10159-15156 GCF_000517525.1 Limulus polyphemus | reverse complement strand
GCACAGTTGTGCCTAATTAGTCTATACGATCGTGATTTTTGTCTACTTTGCACAGTTATACCTAATTAGTCTCTACGATCGCGATTTTTTTGTCTATTTTGCACAGTTATACCTAATTAGTCTCTACGAGCGTGATTTTTGTCTACTTTGCACAGTTATACCTAATTAGTCTCTACAATCGTGGTTTTTTGTCTACTTTGCACAGTTATACCTAATTAGTCTCTACGATCGTGATTTTTGTCTACTTTGCACAGTTATACCTAATTAGTCTCTACGATCGTGATTTTTTGTCTACTTTGCACAGTTATACCTAATTAGTCTCTACGATCGTGATTTTTGTCTACTTTGCACAGTTATACCTAATTAGTCTTTACGATCGTGATTTTTCTCTACTTTGCACATTATTATATAAAGTAATTAGTGTCATTGTAAAATGTAGAGGAAAATATGATTATATAAAGTAATTATATAATGTTTAATTACCTAATTACTTTATGCAGTAATATTTTTACTTTACATTGTGGGATATCACTAATTACTTTATGCAATAATCTATTTAATTTACATTGTAGGTTGCCACTAATTTCTTTATGCAGTAATCTTTTTACTTTACATTGTGGGATATCACTAATTACTCTGTGCAATAATCTATTTAATTTACATTGTAGGTTGCCACTAATTACATTATGCAGTAATATTTTGACTTTACATTGTAGGATATCACTAATTACTTTATGCAGTAATCTTTTTACTTTACATTGTAGGATATCACTAGTTACTTTATGCAGTAATCTCTTTACTCTGTTTATCATAGTTCCGCCGAAAGTGTCTCAGATCCACGTTTTTGCGTCAACAAATCAGACTTTACTATTTGGCTGGAAGAGACCGACGCATGACAATGGCGCAGATATTACACATTATATCCTACAACTCAGACACAAAGGAAAGGTTGTGGCCAGTGAGGTTTTAAATGGAACATCAAGACAAGCTAACAATCAAACTGGAAATACCTGGAAAAGTCCACGCAGCAATTATATGTTCTTGTTTGGAAACCTTGGCTCCGGAAAGTCGTACGCATTTCGGGTGAGATTGAAAAACCACTGTTTTTTGTTGCTGTTTTTTTTTATGACTTTTGCAAGTCTTTTCTATACTTTGAAATTTAATTTTTTTCGCACGTTTCTTACCTTCACTGTACTCGTCTAGTTCCCTTTTTCCCGTTTCCTACATTTTAGAAATTTTTAAATGTCTTTATTTAATTATATAAGTTGCAAAAGCTAGTATATAAAAAAAGGCACATTTTCTGTTCTGCTCAGTAAATCTATTTATATCATGCGTTTTTGTTAAGAATTCACTCTTTTTTTTTTTTGAAATGTACTTTCTTAACTTGATACATTATAAAGTATGTGGCTAGAGATCTGGAACGTTTCAGTAGCCGATGGTTTACCTCAAAAACCATCTTAATATTAAAAACAAACATGTCGTAGTTGTTCTGTCAGATCTCGTCACCGGGGCCTGGCATAACCTGGTGGTTAAGGCGTTCGGCATTCGAATCCCCTTCACCGAACATGCTCGCCCTTTCAGCCTTGAGGGTGTTATAATGTGACGGTCAATCCTACTATTCAATGGTAAAAGAGTAGCCCAAGAGTTGGCGGGGGGTGTTGTTGACTAACTGCCTTCACTTGACTAGCTGTCTGTAACGTCAAAATTAAGGACGGATAGTCCTCAAGTAGGTTTGCGCGAAATTCATTAAACGAACAGTTTGTTCTTCTTGCTTTTTTATCATCAATTCCTCAGATTAATAAACGTTTATTTTACTTTGAGGCCCGGCATGGCCAGGTAGTTAGGGCGCTCCACTCGCAATATGAGGGTCGCGGGTTCGAATCCCCATCACACCAAACATGCTCGCCCTTTTAGCCGTGGAGACGTTATAATGTGACGGTCAATCCCTCTATTCGTTGGTAAAAGAGAAGCCCAAGAGTTGGCGGTGGTTGGTGATGACTAGCTGTCTTCCCTCTAGTCTTACACCACTAAATTAGGGACGGCTAGCGCAGATAGCCCTCGTGTAGCTTTGCGCGAAATTCAAAACAAAACAATTTTACTTTGAACAATAACTTTATAGTTTTCCATGCATTATCTCTCGTCTTTTTTTTTTTACCTTTCTATTTTCAATTCATGAAAAAAGGTATATATGTTGACTAATCACTTCCTTAGCTTCTTTGCTTTGCACTTATGCGACAAACACTCCAAATATAAATTATTCTGCAATATGATGCGTTGAAGTTCTTTATTGACGATAGTCCATTATACACCTCAGTTTCAAATTTTAAACGTAATATATTTAAAAATAAACATGCTGGAGAGTTTCGTACATGAATGACATCCTACTCAAACTAACCACTTTATTAGGCCCTATACTCACACAGCACACATATAACTACTTGTATATACAAAACAGAGCCTTAACATTACGTCTGCAAGACAATGGGCAAGAGCACGGATCTGTGGGACTTAAAGAGGGGTATTATAATGGATGCTCGCCTAGCACGACTATCTTCATCAAAGACCATTTTTGTGACCAAATGTTCAAAGTAATTTATCATCAGAGGCTATCAAGAGTGCCAATCGACACCTTAAATGTTTTCTAGTGAGAAAAACTGTTGCTGCCACCTGCTGGCAACTGAGGCCAGTATAAAAGAAGATTGAACAGGCTTGTTAAGTGCAGCAGACAATATTTTATAACCGAACCGGGTGATTCGATCAAAAGTTACCTAGATGTAATCAATTTCAATCAGTACCATAGAGAGACATTGTAACAGGAATCAAGCTTTTCTTACAGAGAAAAGTGGTTTAAATCGGTATTAGGTAAAGTGACCACCTGTCAGTGTAATGTATTCTTTAGTTGCATTTCTCAAAAGAATTGAACTTTTCAACCTTATTTGGAACTAGTAATCAGAGAGAGTGGAGTCATGCAGCAGTACCAGCTACCACAAGGTCACTGTCTAACTTTATGGACTGGATGACGGGACTGACTGTTACTTTTACAAATTACCACAATTAAAGGTGGAATGCGTGTTCAATGGTATCACGTCTCGAATCTTGGACCCTTCGTCCACAGCCCGACATGCTAACTACTAAACACAGTTTGCATTGTCCTTTGTTGTTGTTTTTTTTTCTCATCAATATCCACTAAAATGTATTTCTTAAAGCCCCATTATTCGGTCAGACGAGAGAGCTGACAGTGGATGCTGTTGACTAGATGTCTTCCCTCTTGGTCTATCAGTTCCAAATTATAGACAACTATATACAGATACCCCCTCGTGTAGCTTTGCATAAAAATTCTAGACAAATAATAACAAACTTTCTGAAAAAAATTACTCTTTTTATGATATTTTTATTTTTTTATTCCAAGAACATCTTGTAACCATTAGTATTCTCATTAATTCATTTTTCACCTGAAGAAAATACATCTCTAGGTCATTTTTTTATATTATTTCTTTCATGATACACACATAGGAAACGTAAGATACTGTAACTTATTTGTGTGTTATGATC
The DNA here is from genome assembly GCF_000517525.1 of Limulus polyphemus. Lineage (NCBI taxonomy): Eukaryota > Metazoa > Arthropoda > Merostomata > Xiphosura > Limulidae > Limulus > Limulus polyphemus. The sequence goes on along the minus strand of NW_013672123.1, from coordinate 11,604 downwards.
GTCTTATTATTCATTGCATGGCTGTATGTTTTATTTCTGGTTGTCCACCAGCATTTTATTCAAGTTTTGTTATTTCTATATGATAAAACCAAAACATGTACCAAGTACTAACACATCTCCACAATAATAATGGAATATTTATGACACTTTTAGAACACAGCTAACAAAATCGCAACTAAGTAGTTATTCATCACACAATATACGAGACGTCAGTCAGCCATTTAATGCGAGAAATTTAACACGTACCGGATTTTTCGGAATATAAGACCCACCCTTATTTTGAAGACAAAGTTTTTGGGGGAAAAAAAGCTACAGTCGAATTTGAAAGATTTCTATTGAACAAAAATTAAATTTGATACTTTAAAAATTAGTATATATTGTTCTAAACACAAAAGAGCTCAAAACATCAGAATAAGAAAATACCGTGAATCAAAAAAAAAGTTTACTGTTATTTAGTTTGGTTCATTGGAATACCAATAGGTAAAAAAAAAGGTTCTGCATTTTAAAGCCTTCACGACATTTATAGAAATAAAGAATTCGATTTACAGACAAAAGTGAATCTATATCAAGTTTTTGTATTATCAACGATGCTATATAGATGTAAAACGTAGACGTTGACTGAGGTAAATTTAGAAAAAGCTGGAAAAGGCCCACCATAGATGGTTAAGAAAACACTTTTCATACATCATGGAGAGAACTAGGCAACGACCCCATTACATCAGTTAGCAAAGAGAGAGAGCGGTTAAATTAGCTCGGACATGTGTACTAGAAAGAAGAGCACAGCAGACGTTTGTGTCGGTGCCAGAAGGCGGGAAACGCAGAAGAGGAACAGCAGAGATGAGTTGGAACTGTCCAGGACATGGAATCTGCTGGGTTAATTTGTTTGTTTGTTTATAATTATATACAAAGCTACACAAGGGCTATCTGTGCTCTGCCCACCACGGGTATCGAAACCCGGTTTCTAGCGTTGTAAGTCCGCAGACATACCGCTGTGCCACTGGGGGGCTGTGCTGGGTTAACATGAGAGAGAGAGACCACAACAGATTGCACAAGATAGGGGCGAGTAGGAGTAATGGGTTGCCCAAGGCTTCAATAATGATGCTGGACGGACCTGAACCTAAATTTATCCCGTTACATGCACTAGTAGAGTTAATAATAATTTAATTTCAATTTTTATTTTACGTAGATGATTCTAGATAGCAACATCAAATTCACAAATATGTAGTCTGAAATCGACTGCGTTTCTTTTCATAACCCACTAGTTAAGTTTGTTTGTTTGTTTGTTTTGAATTTCGCGCAAAGCTACACGAGGGTTATCTGCGCTAGCTGTCCCTAACTTAGCAGTGTAAGACTAGATGGAAGGTAGCTAGTCATCACCACCCCACCGCCAACTCTTGGGCTACTCTTTTACCAACGAATAGTGGAATTGACCGTTACATGTAACG
>NW_013672123.1:1722-10047 GCF_000517525.1 Limulus polyphemus | reverse complement strand
TCCTTGTTATAATTTATAGCCCTATTTTGTCACAACTTTATCACCTTATGTTTCCTTGTTATAATTTATAGCCCTATTTTGTTACAATCTTATCACCCTATGTTTACTTGTTATAATTTATAGCCCTATTTTGTTACAATCTTATCATCCTATGTTTCCTTGTTATAATTTATAGCCCTATTTTGTTACAATCTTATCACCCTATGTTTCCTTGTTATCATTTATGGCCCTATTTTGTTACAATCTTGTCACCCTATGTTTCCTTGTTATAATTTATATCCCTATTTTGTTACAATCTTGTCACCCTATGTTTACTTGTTATAATTGATAGCCCTATCTTGTTACAATCTTATCACCCTATGTTTCTGTGTTATAATTTATAGCCATATCTTGTTACGATCTTATCACCCAATGTTTCCTTGTTATAATTTATAGCCCTATTTTGTTACGATCTTATCACCCAATGTTTCCTTGTTATAATTTATTGCCCTATATTACCACTCTGAATTTGTTTGTTTGGTCCAGAATTTCGTACAAATATACACAAAGGCTCTCTGGGTATAATTTTAAATTAATAGATTAGGGGGAAGGAAACTTTTTAAAAAACACTCAAGGTCAATTCTTGGACTACTTTTATCTGATCGAATACTATGATTTGCCCGTCACTCATATAACGCACCCACGGGCCTAAAATGTGCAAATGCGAACCATAAATCCTCGGATTCAAAGTTCGAACATACTACTTGGATACGCCCGACTTTCTATTGCATGTCAACATATATATTTTGATATGAGAGTTACTGAAGCAGTTTATTATGTTTAAAGCCAAGAAGACAGACAGATAAACAGACAAATTTATATTCATCGATCAAAAGACAACCCAGAAAATCAATGTATGATGTTTAGAACATCTGCCAAGTGTGGAAGTAGGAATGTATCACTTCTAAACATTTTTTTGTTTGTGATAATTCATGCTACAATAAGCATTCTCTGATAATAACTATGGTTTCAGTACCTTTTTTTACATGTCGGCATTCATAATTTTCTTGTTTAGTTTAGAGTGATCAATTTCTATTTAATTAAATGCTCACAATTCTTTTGTTATTAACTTTCAGGTTAAAGCATGCAATGCAATCGGGTGTGGAAATTGGTCAAATTCAGTTGAAGAAGAGACCTCTGACGGCAGTAAGTTTCTTTATTCCATAAAATGATTATTCAAACTAAAATCAAACTCTAGTAAGGCCCACTTTGTTCACAAATAGTTTTAATTTGCTATACTTACATCTGTTTATAGAAAAAATGTAACACATGTTATTACACCGATTACACAGCCTGCGATGGTTTTATTGTCTTGAAATTGATGTATAGTAATTTCTGTACGCTGAATACGAAAATGATATCTATTTTCCCCATCACGTACATATTTTTCATAAAACGTCATATGTACTTTTACATAAGTAAATCATTTTCATTGAAATTGGGTCACATTTTGTTATGCGTAAAATGTTGACAAACACTGGCTATAGATTTCTCTAAATCAGTCGTGACGTAAGAGTCTTACCCATCGTTCTAGAACCCGCGAGAAACACACCGCTAGTATATAAACGGTTAACGGGCCGCATGACGTGTCATTTCTGGATAGTATTTCTTTGTGCGTGCATTTTTGACGTTTTTTTTTTCTTTTCGATGTTATTTATTCGTCGCTATGGCAACAAGAGGTTATGTAAATGACCCAAACATATTCTGTTATATTTGTGGTAAATTTGATTTGAATAAAATTTTGTTTTTTTTTCTTCATCCCGATTTGTAAAAAAAAGTCCTTACGTGATAGAAAAAAATAATATTATTATTTTCGAAATCTTCGTAGCTGAATTATGGAAAATCCGTTATTAAAACCAAAACAACTTTTATGAAGTTTAAATTCGCAAGCCTGTGTGTTATCCATCAGAAAACAAACCATTTTGGTCACATCAGATATAAGTCAGAAGTCAAAGCATGTTGCTTATACTTGTTGAAATCAACACGTGGTATACAGTTTCAACAATGATTATACTGCTGGAGTTTCTTTCTTCGTCAGCTGTTCGTCAGAATTCAAATCATACTGTTTATATTCGTTTGTTTTTGTTTGCTCGTTTTTTTTTTCAAATTCACTCAAAGCTACTCGAGGGATATCTGCACTAACCATATCTACTTTTGAAATGACTGGAGGAAAAGCAGCTGGAAAACATCACCCATCGCGAACTCTTGGGTTACCATTTATCAAAGAAAAGAGGGATTGACCGTCACATTATAACGCCCCCACGGCTTAACGAACAAGCATGCTAGATGATGGAATTCGAATCCGCTATCCGCAGTTTGGAATTCGAGTGCCCTAAACACCAGGCCATATCAGGCCTTAAAAGAGAGAAATAAAGACGTTTTGTTTACATCAGGTGTATTTTAGAAGTGAAATCATATTGTTTATATCAGTTATAAGAGAAAACCTGTTGCACATTCTTCGCCTCAGATATAAGTCAAGAAATAATCTGACGTTTTTATATCTGAGAAAAAAAAATCTACCCATTTTTACGTACTTACGGTAAAGTTATGGCGATCGGATATCTACCGCTATCGCGATTCTCTAAGCCTAAATATTGTTTAATTACTGCATTTCTTGGATTAATAACGAATTACTCCCAAGAAACTAACAGTTCCCCACAGCACCACAACACAACACTCCGTCGTGTAGTTAAATGTAAAGATCCCTCATGCCGCCCCTGAGCTTGTAGAAATAATGTTAATATTGAAACTTTGTTGAATGGACGCCAACTGTCTGTTGTAGAAACACGGGTGTAGAGGACGACGACGTTTCGAAAGCCTTCCGCCTTTCGACTTCGGGTCGGCGTGTTGTATGGCGTTGTCGGTCTTTATGGTATTCTGGTGGATTGTGGAGAGCGTGTTATGATTGGTTGGTTTATCCCTGTTTCTGAAACGTCGTCCTCTACACTTGTGTTTCTACAAGAGGCAGTTGCCGTCCATTCAACACAGTTTCTTATTGAACACTCTGCCTAAACAATCTATCAAAGAATGTTAATATTAATGGGTAAAACATATTCACGTATTAAGAACTCAATCGGGTTCGAATCCTCCATCACACCAAACATCCTCGCCCTTTCAGCCGTGGGGGCGTTATAATGTGACGGTCAATCCCCCTATTTGTTGGTAAAAGAGTAGCCCAAGAGTTGGCGGTGGGTGGTGATGACTAGCTGCTTTCCCTCTAGTCTTACACTGCTAAATTAGGGACGGCTAGCGCAGATAGCGCTCGTGTAGCTTTGCGCGAAATTCAAAAACAAACAAGCAAACAGATAAGAACTCAATCGAATTTCTAGAGTCTATAAAACCAGCCACAATAACATCATTATGGGATGCGTATGCATTTCTTATTATTTGCCATCTGTCAAGGGTGATTTACACGGTTTGTGTTTTTGTTAGTTTGTTATTTCATTATTTTAAAATATCCTCTGCTTACAGTAGAAACGTGGTTTAATTGCCACTTAATAAAATTCAATTTACGATGAAAAACGTTATTATATATATATGTGTGTGTGTGTGTGTGTGTGTGTGTGTATTTTTCTATATCTCGTTGGAGGTGACCAATCAGAAACTAAACAGACTCGAGGGAACGAACCCAAGCGAAACCCAATGCTTTGCTTCATTCCTCTCGACAAAAAAAGTGTCAAAAGCTAGCTTTTGTGCTTCGTCAAACTGCAGACAGAAGGTGAAATATCGTATATCGTTGAGTTAGAAAACAGAAAGAAATCTGGAAGAATCTAGCGTGTGGGGAAAGTCTCCATTAGTCGTTATCTAGTGACAGTTTTTTTTATCGAGAATAGTCGTGGTTCAACCTTTTTCTAACATTCAGCTGATGAACTCTCTTTCTTTCTTTTGCAAGTCGCCGATTCAATCCCATCTTCGTTGTAAAGGATCTTCTAGATGGAAGTCCATACATATATTGTTCATCTTAGTATAAGTCTGAAATGAAATCCCATTGTTTACATCTATTGAAAGAGAGAAATTGGCACACGTTGTTCACATAAGAAAAAAACACATTTACGTTCGGCACGTGTTTAAAGTTAATGTGCACTGTTTGATTTCTTTTGTGAGAAAAATACGCTATACAGGTTTCGGGGAAATCCATCGCTCGTCATTGACCGTAGACAAGAGTAAATAAACAACAACAGCTTGTTATAGTCGTATTTTACTTAATATATCATTGATCCTGCTAATTTGTTATTCTAAATTATTTAGTGGGCCAGCTATTTAAGACGCTAAAAACAAATATGAAGCTCAATCTGTCATTCGTTTCACCACTGCGTTTTGGGGAGTTCCGTCCCTCATCATCGTTACATGCTCTTCAAATCCTGTATAAGTAGAGAGATTCACTGTGGGGAGTAAAAATCCAACTAAACGTGCCATACATATAATCATATAATTGTTTAATGACGTATATTATCTTTGAAAACCAACATCGTATTTCATCTAAACATAATAAGCAAATATACTAACCTAACCAGTAATTTATATTATACTAACCTAACCAGTAATTTATATTATACTATAAACCAATCACACAAAAAAATAGTATACTAATATTCTCAGAAGAAAAGTAGTGTGTGTTAAATTATGATTTCAGAAGAAGAGAAGTAGTGTGGGTTAAATTGTGATTTCAGAAGAAGAGAAGTAGTGTGTGTGTTAAATTATGATTTCAGAAGAAGAGGAGTAGTGTGTGTTAAATTATGATTTCAGAAGAAGAGAAGTAGTGTGTGTGTTAAATTATGATTTCAGAAGAAGAGAAGTAGTGTGTGTGTTAAATTGTGATTTCAGAAGAAGAGAAGTAGTGTGTTAAATTATGATTTCAGAAGAAGAGAAGTAGTGTGTGTTAAATTATGATTTCAGAAGAAGAGAAGTAGTGTGGGTTAAATTATGATTTCAGAAGAGGAGAAGTAGTGTGTGTTAAATTATGATTTCAGAAGAAGAGAATTAGTGTGTGTTAAATTATGATTTTAGAAGAAGAGAAGTAGTGTGTGTTAAATTGTGATTTCAGAAAAAGAGAAGTAGTGTGTGTTAAATTGTGATTTCAGAAGAAGAGAAGTAGTGTGTGTTAAATTGTGATTTCAGAAGAAGAGAAGTAGTGTGTGTTAAATTATGATTTCAGAAGAAGAGAAGTAGTGTGTTAAATTGTGATTTCTCCATGTTATTCGTGTACTCAAAATTACAATAATCCAGATTTTCAATATCGGGTTCTTAAAGTATAACATTTTATCAGTTGCACAGTAAACCACAAGAAGGTTCATTTTATAACTGTACTCTGAGTGTACTTATATATATACACTCTCACTGAGATATGTGGGAAGTACTACCTAAAATTCAAGATATTTCAAAATTAATTCTTCAAACCATCGAGTGATTGCAACTTTGGGTAGCAAGAATAAAACCTTAAGCAATCATAGTGATCATATACCAATTTATGTGCACTCTGTAATACGTTTAGCACAATTACCACAGCGTAATACACACAGATAATTGTTCTACATACACTATTTTACATAATCCCATTCAATTTCTCCCACTGCTGTAAAAACCTTTATGTTAATGTAATTTCAAGTATTAGAAATACTCCTGGAAACGTACAGGTGATACAAATAAGTTGTGCAATACACAAACAAAGCAGTACACTTTTTTATATTACTCTGTGTCCTGTATTATACCCCACAGTTGAGACCCATATAAACCCATACAATTTTAATAATATTCATATTGGGGCTTTGTGCAGGCCATAGGTGTAGGTACTCTGTCACATTCACACCTATATTTACAACTAAATTCCTTCTGGATTGTCGTGTATCACGTAAAGAAAATACCTCGAGTTACACAACACGACTTTTGAAGAGTTTTGGGGCTTTCTACCTCGACTGTTTCTATCATCAACAACACTAGTTTCACGTACCATCTTAACAGTTTCCATACAGTTAAAACCTGTGATTTCTACACGTCAGCCGTGTGGGATTTCTCTCTTGGTGGCCAGAATACATTCACGGCTCTAATCTTTGAAAGAATAAAGCTGCCTGAACTTTTACAAGTATTATGTTGGTGTACCACTGTCTGATTGGTTAGATGGCAGCCAATCAACAACAGTGAAGCTCATTTTCGTACGACAAAAGGGAAATGATCCTGTTATATTTGTATTTTTATCACACTAAATGTCAATATGCAATCAGAGAAGCCACCATATCGGTAATGTAGTAAAATCATAATTTATGTGATCGTTTCAATACAGCAATGTTGTAGACTATTCTTTTTACAACATGTCTCAATTTGAGAAATAATAAACGTATTTTATTTTTTCAGTGCTCAGTGAAAACTACTGCCATCTTTAGTGTTTCGTACTACGTGTAAAATAGCATTTTGGAACTTCATTACGACTTGTCCGCCATTATGTTTGGTTCAACCTGGGCAGCAACATTGGAGACAAAAAACATATACATAGATAGATAGGGAGATTTTATCACTTATATTAAACCCAGTGTTAACATTAGCAGGGATTTTCAATAATTTGACGTCATATTTTGTTTATAGTGGCAGATCCCCCTGGTAACGTGGAAGTAATGTGTGGCTTTGACATCGAAAACAAACAAAACTATATCAATGTGACGTGGGAGCCACCAGTGAAAGTCAGGGGAACAATAGAGTCGTATAACGTAAGTACGTTTATTAGGCTTAAGTAAGCCTACATTACAGGTAAATATAGTACACGATGAATTAGCTTAAATTAATAGTAAACCTAGTCGACGTAAGTAATCGTAAGTTGTAGTTAATTCTAATAGACTTAAGTAAATTTAAGTTACAAGTAAATACAAAGACGTAAGTCTAGTTTACAGATGCGTTTGTTTTTTGAATTTCGTGCAAAGTTACTCGAAGGCTATTTGCGCTCTAACTTATACAGTTACGGGTAAACCCAGTATGCGTAAATAAGCCTAAATTATAACAAAATCTTTATTTTTAATGTTAAATATTAGTTTTCTTTAGAAGCAGAAGTTTGAAAACTTGCATTTGTAGTTGCTGATTTATTTTTTACCAAAATTATTTTGAGAATCTATTACAATATTTATATGTTTGTTTTTCAGATATTTGCGCACATCTATGCAAAGGTCATCTACTCTAGCTGTCCTTAATTTTGTGTCGACAGACTAGAGAAGAGGCAACTAGCCAACAGAGCCCACCGCCAACTCTTAGACAACTCTTGTCTAACGACTAGTGGGATTTGACTGTCACCCTTATAACGCACCCACCGCCCCAAAGTGCGGAGGGCGATTTTATTTATTTATTTATTTTCTAATAATGGTACACGTATCCATAGTCCAACATGCTAACGAGTGGGCCACCCCCTGTTCGTTGTTAAAAATTGTGTATTTTAGAAGAACGTGTCAAAGAAGTTAATTTTAATGTTAGATGTTTTGATTTAAAACGACTACATATACACAGCGTGGTCACAAGTAAACAGACACCACCTTTTCAGAAAAAAAATTAAACTTTTCAGTCATATTCACATGAATTGATATATTTATAATCTAATTAATATCTAGTAGATCTTCGTGGAGTTCGTTAATCGTTTGGGGCATTGTGAGAATCATCTCGTCAATTTTAGATTCTGGGATTTTCGCCCACTCTTGCTTCAAAAGTTGGAGTAGATCGCTCTTCGAAGTTGGTTTTTTGGTTGTTTCTTGACTTGCTGGTCGAGTATGGCCCAAAGGTTTTTGATGGGGTTCGTGTCAGGAGATTGGCTCGGACAGGGCAACTTCTGAATACCATTTTCTTCCTGCCACTTTTGGGTGTTTCTAGTAGTGTGACACGGTGCTCCATCTTCCTGGAACAGCGTTGTGTTCTTGTCTACGAAACCCGAGGAATAAAGTGGCAAGAGTCCTTCCTCCAATATTTCGACGTATTTCGCAAAATTGATGTTGCCAACGCACTCCACTAAGCTCGATCTCCCACCAACCCAAACAGCTCCCCAAACCATCACGCTGAAACCACCATGCTTCACAGTTGGCTGCAATATGTTGAGCCAAAACTCTTGGTGAGGCATTCTCCAGACCCATATCCTTCCACTGTCCGAAAATTGAGCGAATCTTGATTCGTCTAAGAACAATACGGTCTTCCAAAAGTCCAGAGGCTTGGCCATCATATCACTTACCCACTTCTTTCGTCTGACTATGTTGGCAAGGTCTTAATAAGGGCTTCCGTCTAGCTGCTCTGCAACGATAACCCAAACTGTGGAGAATCCGTTGA
>NW_013672123.1:0-1210 GCF_000517525.1 Limulus polyphemus | reverse complement strand
GTGTTTCCTGAACTGCACGATGATTCTGTTGACTGTCGAAAGCGGGATTCCCAAATTTTGCGAAATTTGCCGCTGACTTATTCCACCATCTGCTTGACCAACTATCCTTCCTCTAACAAATCTGACAATTCGAGAGAACCTTGAGTTCCTAGGCATGTTGTAGCACAAGATAATTAGTGTGCGGATCATTTTCATTTATATAGTGCTCTGTGAACACAAAGTAGTTAGCATAAATTAGTTAAATGACGAAAAATTAGATGTCTATTTACTTGTGACCACTCACTGTAGTAAGTAACTGCTTTTAATGGACAAAAACTCTTGTCTAACGACTAGTGGGATTTGACTGTCGCCCTTATAACGCACCCACCGCCCCAGAGTGCGGAGGACGCTTTTATTTTTATTTTTTTCTAGTAATGGAACACGTATCCGTAGTCCAACACCCTCTGTCCGTTTTTAAAAATTGTGTATTTTAGAAGAACGTGTTAAAGAAGATGATTTTAATGTTTAGATGTTTTGATTTAAAATGACTACATATAGTAAGTAACTGCTTTTTAATGAACAAATGACAAATAAGATTAATATGTAATGGGCTACAAATAGCTATCATTAATCATACATTAGTTTTATTATTAAAATAGCTGTTCATATATGTTTTGTTTATTAAATTACATCTGGGCATAATTCCGAACTTGAACATAAACACATATGTTTTAATTAATCAACAGTTAACTTTTCTTACAAATTTATGTTGTTCATATCTCTTTGTCAGTAGTGGGTCGAGTGTGGCCTTGTGGTTAGCGTGCTGTAATGTGAATCCTAAGATCCATAGGTCGCATTTCGTGTGTGACAGTCAGATCCCACTATTCGGTCAAAGTGGCCTCGTACTTTAAGCGCATGAAATCTCACATCAATAAAACAACTCATTTTGATAAGGCCCTAAATAAACAAACGCGGATTCAAACTCTTTTGAAGTTAGTTTTTATTCATTTTCGCAGGGCCTGTGTAAGCGAAGGTGTATAAACTTAAAAATGATATTGCACGACTTCTGTTGCCTTCAGACAAAGGGTTGTTCAAATATTATGTAACGCAGTTTGAGGTAAAGTTAACCTCCTCCCGCTTTAGGTAACGCACAGTAACGCATGAGCCATCCCACCTTTCGTAGTTACATAAACCTACCATCTCAATCCCCCCCCCCCACACCAAACATCAC
>NW_013672122.1:50622-51246 GCF_000517525.1 Limulus polyphemus | reverse complement strand
GTCGGAACGAAGTTACGGAAAATCAATTAACAAACGGAGACGTAACAATAGTAATAACTGATTACCTACAAGCACTGATTACGTAAAATAGTATTTGATAATATAATCTATTGATCAAAATTATGATTAAATCAATTAATTTAACAAAAATATTTAACTAATTGAAATCAGTATTTGCCATTACTACTGGTTTTGATTATTTGAACTCCAAGTAATTGAAATATTACCATTATAATTTCCCAGTATTGTTTCCACTTAAGTCAAGGTTGTTCAGCTTAATCAAATAAAAAAAAAATACATAAATCAAAATTAGTTTCCAATTATTACTATTTTTAAACATTCCAATTACTCAAGTCTCACATAAAAAGAATCAATTAATTGAATGTAATTGATTAATGAACTAGATGATTAATCATTTATCAAATTCCAGTAAATGCCCAGCTCTACTTGGATCATTTAGTAAGTTGGATAGATATTTGACAAATGGCCTATTAAGTATAGTAAATCTAATGTCACATATTTTGGTTTTTATGAAGTGGATCACACAACTGATATAGATATAGGGAGTACACTAACAGTGTGACTGAAGAAATATATGTACACTATGTACTATTTATAAATAAC
>NW_013672122.1:46479-50083 GCF_000517525.1 Limulus polyphemus | reverse complement strand
TAATGTGTGTATAGATAGTGAGTAATTGATCTGCAGTTAGAAGTATTATTGAGCACGTTCGTTGTTATAGCGTTTGTTTAGCGCGATTGTTGAAGTGGAGTGTATCGGTAAAGTTGTATTCGGAAAGAATAAACCAGTTTTATTAAGTAAAGAACTTGTGTCGCTAAAGTTTTGTCGGAACGAAGTTACGGAAAGTTAATTAACAAACGGAGACGTAACAATATTATTTTTAATCATTTTTTAATATAATTAAATGTTTGTATGGTGTTTAAGGGATAAACAGGTGGAACTGAACTAGTATAAAGAAAATATCATTTCACAGTGAGTACTTGTTATAATGTAGTGATACACAGAAGTCATGTTCATATTTGTGGTAACAAAGTATTTATTTAACACTTCTAGTGACAAGAGAAGCTGCTTTCCCAGAAAACTGATCTTCATGTACATCCTTTGATTTTAAAATAAAAAAAGAAAAGTTTGATGAAGAACCAAAGGTAATTGAGATAATTTGTATATTAAAACCTTTAACTTTTTTATGTTTATAAATAACTAGATACTTTTAGAGCACATTTAAGCAGTGCCCATGTTATATAATATCTCACTAAACTTATTAACTTACAGTTTTGGTTTTTAATAAGTAATAGTAAATAGAAAAATATCCTCAGCTGTAAATAATAAGAAGAAAATTTTCACATCAGTGAATACTGTTTCAAAACTGTAAACTTAATATGTATCTATGATAATTTCTGGCATTTTAATGTCTGTGATACCTGGACAAGTTATTTTCATTTATTGTAATTCATTGATTATTAATATTATGCATAAACTGTTAGAAATAATTCTCTCTGTCTCAGCTTCCACCAGCTTTCTGTCCAAATGACACTTTTTGATTTATCTGTCAAAACTTTTAAAAACAGGTTAACAACGGAAAATCTGTTAACGTTTTCCCTGCTTTTATGCTTATGATCTGGTGTGATGGCAAGTGGGCGAAGAGGAAGAAAGAAATTGGAATAAACTGAAATGTAAAGTTAAATTAGGACCACAGTATAACTCGCACTTCATAACAGTTTCTAAACTGCATATCCAAAGCTATCAAAATCCAACAAATCTGAAACAATGGCATGGAAAGGGAGCACTACATAATGTCTTAATAGCTCACTTCTTGTGAGCTAATATAACTGCTGATAAGTTGAGCAGTGATATTGAATGCCAAGGAATAGCCAAAGTAATCAAACACCTTTGCTTCATGTTGTGAATTAACAAAGTGGATCACAAAATGAAAATATACACCAGCTTAGGTGATTGTAAGTAACAGATTTCTACTACTGGTCTGCTTACTAGCTAACTATTTTGTTACTGATTCAGTGCGATTAACATAATTTTATCCGTGTTGTAGCCATCACAACTCTAGCAAGCCAGCTCACGTCCTGCCTGGCTGGACGCCAGAACGTTAAGATCCGTTAGCGAGCATCTGGCCAGCTCACTTTCATAACTACATAATGTACACAAATGCTTAAAAATGGACAATATCCTGTTTGTTTTCTTAAAAACTGTATACACCATGGTAAAGTATAGGGATTGAAGTATCCAAATGGCAGCGACATCCGACGGGTTCTCCCAGGCTGCAACACAATTAGGCCATTAGTTATTTAGCATAATGGAATAGTAACGTTAGGCTACCTACATGTTTCAGATGATAAGTCATGTTTGAGGTCAACGAATTATAGGCGAATCTTTGCATGTCACCTTCTTGGGGTCGTCCTTTACATGCTTGAAATGATCCCACACTTTGAATGATTTCCTGCTGACATAGTCTAATAACTTTTTAAAGACAAGGTGCAGCTCCCGAATGGAGTTTGAGGGTTTCTTTTTTTCTGCGACTAACCGAACAATGAAAACTTGGTCGACTAAGACTCTTCTCATCGACTAACGGTTTGGTCGACTATTAGGGGGCAGCCCTACAGTTAAATCTTGTTCTGAAAATGTTTATATGATAAGATCAAATTATACTCTTTGTTTTCAGAATCTCTATCCTCAATAAAAAAACAGTCATATAATATTAGGTCTATCTAACACCTGTATGTCCATGTTCTGTTCTCATATGATTACATTTCTCTTAACATCTCTTATAAATTTGTTTGTTAGCTTTACTTTTGTGATTTGATGTTGCTTCTTGGTCCTACAGTTTCCTATTACATTTTCACATCTGGTTGGTAAGCTGATTTTGATTTAATAGATTTGAAGTTTTCTTATTCATCTGTTTAGATGAGAGTTCTCTAAGGTAAGCACTTTTTCCTCTTTTGATCATATTTGGTGTCTTTGTTAATGAATACCAAAAGTTTCCTGTTTTTGGATGTCTCGTAATTGTCAAATTATACTGTCATGTTGTATCTAACATACCTATGGTTATACTTTCATATTGTATGTAACATACCTATGGTTATACTTTCATATTGTATGTAACATACCTATGATTATACTATCACATTGTATCTAATGTACCTGTGGTTATACTGTCATGTTGTATCTAACATACCTATGGTTATACTGTCATGTTGTATCTAACATACCTATGGTTATACTGTCATGTTGTATCTAATGTACCTGTGGTTATACTGTCACATTGTATCTAACGTACCTGTGGTTATACTGTCAAATTGTATATAATTTACCTATGGTTATAATTTCATATTGTATGTAACATACCTATGATTATACTGTCACATTCTATCTAATGTACCTGTGGTTATACTGTCACATTGTATCTAACGTACCTGTGGTTATACTATCAAGTTGTATCTGACGTACCTATGGTTATACTGTCATGTTGTATCTATTGTACCTGTGGTTATACTGTCACGTTGTATATAATATACCTATGTTTATACTTTCATATTGTATATAACATACCTATGATTATACTGTCACATTGTATATAATTTACCTATGGTTATCTTTTCATATTGTATGTAACATACCTATGATTATACTGTCATATTCTATCTAATGTACCTGTGGTTATACTGTCACATTGTATCTAACGTACCTGTGGTTATACTATCAAGTTGTATCTGACGTACCTATGGTTATACTGTCACATTGTATCTAACATACCTGTGGTTATACTGTCACATTATATCTAACGTACCTGTGGTTATACTGTCACATTGTATCTGATGTACATGTGGTTATGCTGTCATGTTATATGTAACGTTATACTATCAAGTTGTATCTAATGTACCTATGGTTATAATGTCATGTTGTATCTAATGTACCTGTGGATATACTGTCATGTTGTATCTGATGTACTTGTGGTTATACTGTCACATTGTATCTAACGTACCTATGGTTATACTGTCACGCTGTATCTAATGTACCTGTGGTTATACTGTCTAGTTGTATATAATGTACCTGTGGTTATACTGTCACATTGTATCTAACGTACCTGTGGTTATACTGTCATGTTGTATCTAACGTACCTGTGGTTATACTGTCACATTGTATGTAACGTACCTGTGGTTATACTGTCACATTGTATCTAACGTATCTGTGGTTGTACTGTTACATTGTATCTAACGTACCTGTGGTTATACTGTCATGTTGT
>NW_013672122.1:44728-46458 GCF_000517525.1 Limulus polyphemus | reverse complement strand
GTGGTTATACTGTCACATTGTATTCTAACGTACCTGTGGTTATACTGTCATGTTGTATCTAAGTACCTGTGGTTATACTGTCACATTGTATGTAACGTACCTGTGGTTATACTGTCACATTGTATCTAACGTATCTGTGGTTGTACTGTTACATTGTATCTAACGTACCTGTGGTTATACTGTCATGTTGTATCTAATGTACCTGTGGTTATACTGTTATATTGTATCTAACGTACCTGTGGTTATACTGTCATGTTGTATCTAACGTACCTGTGGTTATACTGTCACGTTGTATCTAACGTACCTGTGGTTATACTATCTAGTTGTATTTAACATACCTATGGTGATACTGTCATGTGTCTAATGTACCTGTGGTTATACTGTCACGTGTGTCTAATGTACCCAAGCATTGGCCATACTGGAGATTTAGTTTGAACCAGTTAAAGTTTGCTTAAAGGTTTTATAAACCTATTGGTGTCAGATGTACTGTGGTTTTCTTGCTGTGTTTTTGCTAGTTTTGGTAGATATGATTTTCATGGTTTGAAATTTTTGTCATTTGTTACTTTTTGTGCTTATATTGATTTGTAACTGATTAATCCTATGCATGGGGTTAGAGTCAAAATGAACATGTCATGGCCAGTTTTTTAAAATTTAATTAAACAAAATCTATTTCAGTAAGCTTAGAATTAGAACATAGTTTGTAATTGAAATGTTTGTATTATATAAGTTTCAGTTTCTTAATTTCAAAACAAAATATTTAGATAAATTTTCAATATTCACTTGTCTGTGTCACATGAAATGTCTACACTCTGAATTGTACGTTTTAGAATTTCCTTCTAACCTTATACAACTTTCTGTGTGCCCAACTAATACTATAGATGTTGACAAGAGATTATAAAAAGTTAAAGTCTCTAATTTTCTTGCTTTACTAAGATATAAAACCAAATGTCAAAGCTATGCAACATTTCTCTCTCTGACATTGCTATTAGATTATACAATAGAAAGAGATTTTTCTTTAAAAGATTCTTTATATGGTTATTTCATTTTCTCTGCTGTAAGTACATGGTATGCTTGATATTAGTTGTGTGTAGTTGTTGTTGTGGAGCTTTGAGAGACTAACAGAATTTGTTTATAGTTTGGTTAGAAAGCCAGTTAAATCTTAGTAATTTTGGGACATTCTATTATAGTGGCTGATACATTTTTTGTGTTTTAAAATGTATATTTGAATGAAGCATTAATGATTTTGTGGAGAACCACTTAATATTAAAAAACTAGAGTTAAAGAAATCTGCTCTTGATTACAAGTTACTGGAATAGGCTTCGGCTATAATTTAAGTTCAGAATATCTTGTTTTTATTGCTTTATATTTTTCAACAAAAGCTACTAAATTGTAAAAGTTAGAAACTTATTAAGTTACACAACTAAAAGTAAATGAAAAATTTAAATAAAAAATTCATAAAACAAGCTCGAGCTAATGTGTCACGTGAATTTCATTGTTTGTTTACAGTAACTTTGCTCATTGTAGTTGGACTGTTGCATTACTTAAATTGGGTCTAAAGGGAATTGTAAAGTTATGAAATTAAAACGATGTACATGAAAAGTTTAGAAATCTGAGGCAATTATAATTAATTATCTATTAGAATCTGCAATCATTCTTGAAAAAGAGACATGTTTCTCTATTTTGTTTAGTGTTTTTCATGTTTTCACTACAGTTAATGTAAGGGTAGAGAA
>NW_013672122.1:28749-43621 GCF_000517525.1 Limulus polyphemus | reverse complement strand
GTAGTCATGTGACTGCTGACGCAACAGTTCTTTCAAAATGTGTTAAGCAAGAAAATTCTGGGTTACAAAGGAAAATGCCAGGATTTGGCACCACATGTCCTGTTTTGCGAAATTTTAAAAATATTTACTTTTAATATTTTGATGTTTTCAATGCCTAAAATATTTAGTATCTGAAAGTTATAAATGATTGAGGAAATGTGGATATTTCCAGTTGCCTTAAACAAATTGACTAGTTTTAATTTAAAATATAGCAAATTACAACTTTATATTGAAAATGTTATTACTCACCAAAATTGAAAAGAAATTTTTAAAAATGTTTTTGAGTTTGTTTTAAGCTGTTTGCCTTGATAACTTATAACAGTTATACTGTGAATTTGTGAGTAAAATGTTTGTAAAAAAAGAAGGGAATTAAATTCCTAAATCTCGCAAGTCTCGTTAAACTTAAAAAAGAAAAAGACGTCTGATACGTTGAATGCCAAGAAAAAGAATAAAAATTCATGAGTGCAAATAGAGGGAGTGAGTATGCAAAGAAGTGTGCCCCCCTCCTGCAGCATAATGACGTCATTAAGCAGTAGCTCAATTCACGAGAAATCTCATGAGATTAGGTAGGAGTTCACTAAAGACAGGTGGCATGCAAGTCTCCGAGGCAGAATGCATGGGGAAGATAGCTTAACTGTGTGAAGAGATGTGGTATTGTCTCGGAATTTGTACAGCTATCGAGGAATGCTTCCAATGCTTTACAAACATTATATTGATGAAGTTGTTGGTGTGGCTGGTGCATCCTCGTTTGAATTTTACAAACTTTCTACAGTTTGATTACTCTTTCCATCATGGGCTTATCTTCACATGAACAAATTACTCAGTAAGCTTACCTTTTTAAGCTATTCACATATTCATTGAAGATTGTCACCTACATCAGTCCTGACAGTCCATTACAAACCCACTCTTATCTATACTACAACTCTTCCAATCAATGACATTTCAGTATTCTGATTTTCTAAGACTATGTACATTTTGCAGCGTACAAAGTGATTACAATCAAAATGTAAAAAATAAATAAAAAATGAAAGGCTTCTTTATCAATTGCTCCTACCCCACCTATAGATAGCTGCCCAAGGCACCAATTATGTAAGCAAAGAATATACCCAAAAGGCTAAACCTAAGTCTACAAATTCTGAAATCCCACGAAAGTTGCCCAGACCATCAAATAAAACTCAGTGTCCTAACTGATGACCTCACAGCTTTCAAAATGTTTAAATCAGTTATCAGTTACAAATATGATAAAATTATTAAAAACATTTTGGTCCATGGTATCCTTAAGAAACCAACCCTCAGTGCAAACTCAGGTACATCTTGTTGTTACAGAAAGAAATATATCACCTGCCAATATGTTGACACTATGTCATTCTCGTGCATTACGAAAAACCTGACATATTGTGTAATCTGTGAAAAAAAATGTGACATGCTAAACACTGGCCAATATTGTTTGTTTGTTACATCAAGCTTTTTTATTTCCCATATTTGTCTTTATATTTGTTTATTTTTCTAAGTCTTTTTTTACACAATTTTATGCCCAATTGCCTTACATTAATTGGTATATCTCACTGAGAAATAGTATTTGATGCAAGTAATCATTCTCTCTTTATTTGCATAACTAACCATTTTATTGCCTTTATTCTAGTTCTACTGACTTCTTTTACTTAGTTTATTTTTTTTCTTCTAAATTTACCCAACAAATTTTTATTTTTTGCATTACTTCTAATACCTTTCTTTATTTCAGCTTAAACATGTTCTCAAGCCTTCAAGCCTTTTCTTATACCATAACTCCTCTGTAAGTAGTTTCTCCTTATTGGAAACCTGATGAAAGGTTGTTGTTTTTGTATGCATTAGTAAACTTATTTTCATTTGCCAAGTGTTTCACCTTGTTAGTTCTCTTCTACATTCTTTAATTTCCTTGCCCACGCAAATTTTATATTAACAGAAGGTTATTCGGGTTTTAGATACATTTTTGTCAAATCTGACAACACCCTTCAAATTACATCGCTGGAACTTTATGTTAGACTGTGAACAACAGATTTCTGATCCAATAAAGTTCATTACTCTCCAGGATAATGACTAGGGCACCTGCCAGAAGCTCCTGCATCTTTATTCAGCAATCTACGCATCTAAAACAGTTTCAGCCAGAAAAGGAAATGCCCCACTTCTACTTCCGATATGGTACATTACTTCTACTCACATTTATTCTCGTTCAGTTCTGCTCTCTATGTGCAAAACGTTTTTGCATGCCAAAAGCCTTGTACCCCACAATCAACGTGGTTCAACTGTGTCTCGCATGCAAATCATCTTGCAACAATAATGGCTGGAGATGGCTTGAATGGGTAATGAAGAAAAACTTTAATATAAGTTTAACATTACAGCAAATGTACAACATTTCGACAAGGTTTTGTCATCATCAGGTACCTTTGAAACGTTGTACATTTGCTGTTATGTTAAACTTATATTAAAGTGTTTCTTCATTACCCATTCAAGCCGTCTCCAGCCATTATTAGTCTCAAAGTGGGTTCCTCATCATCAAATCTTGGAACAATCCTCGACCAATAGGAGTGTGACTCTTTCTCTAATTGATTGCCCCGAACAATCACTTCTCGTTAGGCAATGATCGAGTTCAATGTTTTTTAATTGTTTTTTTTTTTACTTGTTCATTTCTTTTTGTGTGTGAAGTAGTTATTTACATCATTTATTGATTTGCTACAGGTAATGTTTTCTGTAGTAGTTTGCTGCGATAACTGACCTTTTTTATTGACTTTTTTCATTTTCGATGGTTTAAGAGTAATTCCAAAGTTTGTGTTTTACAACTTCTGATATTATTACCACTACTTCAGGTCTGGGGATTCTTCAGCTATCATTCGTCCTTTTACTCCCAACCATGTTCGAGTTCCTCCTGCATTGTCCAAACCTGTTCATGATGAGGAGGATTTTGAGCTTTTCACATGATACTGTTCCTTCTTTTTTTTACATGACACTCGTCATTTTGGTCCCTTGATTTCCCTCCTTCCCCTGACATCTCAGTTCATCCTGAACAATTCGTTTCTCAGTTGAAGATTGGTTTTAGCATGCTTCTTCCTCTTTGGATTTCTGCTTTGGCTTATTAGCAAGCTGATAGACCCTTTCTCGACTTCCAGCTGTTGGAGTCACTTTTAGCAATGTGGAATACTATCCCTGATAATCCTATACATTTCTCCCACGTCCATTTTCTCACCTTAGTCTTACCCTTACAGCTCTCCTGCAGTACTTGTCCAACATACACCTCCTTTCCGAGGCACACCTCCAACCCCTGGAGAGTTTCTTGGGGGATACACTTTCCCTCCTTCCTCCTCCTTGGTGTTATTGTCCTATTCGGCCTTATTCCTTCACACGTGGTTTTATTGCTGTTAGGATCATATTGGGAAGGATGCTGTCTTTTCATGGGTTCATCAATTTATCTTTGTGACTTTGGGGTGGTTCTTTTCTCCATGTTTTTTTCAAATTTTCTAAAGTATTTGGAATAATGCATAGACTTTGTTAGTCAATATTCAACGTACCCTTTTTACTCTTTGGTTACTCGTTTTTCTCATTCTCATACCATGGCCTCTCCCATAACTGTTTCTTGTTCTGTAACCTCCTGTCCTTTACCTGTACCTACCTCCATGGGTTCGAAATTTCGCCATGTGTTTCGAAATCGAGTTCATTGTCGCCAGCAATTTCAATGACTTTCAGGTGGTTTCCAGTCTGATGGGGGCAAGTTCGGCCAATTTTGTTCCCCTGTGGTGGTTATTCACTACCGATTCTTGGGTGATCTAACTTTTGTCAGAATGCTTTCTCGTACTTTTCCTTCCCCACCTTTGTCTCTTGAACCGATTTCCTTCCCATTAACTCGGGATCCAGCTATCAGTCTGAGTCTATCCAAAGTTGTGCTGACCCTTTTATTCTAAAGAGCTACCAAGTCTGTCAAACAGCTTTCTCTAGGCTTTAACTACGGGTTTTTGTCTTGTGATCTATCTATCCTGCCTCAAAAAATTTCTGGTTCTCTCCTGATTTCTCATGGTGTTCTTTATCACATTCAAGATATTTTTTTCTCAGGACTATGGATGACCAAGGTAGATGTCTTGAATGCCTCTCTCTGTATTCATATTTCTCATCAGTACAGATGCTATCTTCAGTTTGTCCACTACATGGTTGTGTATCAGTTTTGTACCTGGTCTTTTGAGCTTGTTTCAATATCATATGTATTTTATTGGGTGGTCACGGCTTTTGCTCGACAACTGGCTCCTGTTAGCTCATTCCAAACTGGAGTCTTCTCAACATGCAAATTTGCTGCTGACAGTAGCAACTTGTGTTGGTTGGATTCTACGGTTGGTGACGTTTCCTTTTGCCTACCCATTATCTTATCCACTTGGGTGTATTTTTCCACAACACCCTTATTCGGGCCTATCGTTCTCCACTTTTTCTCTGTTCAATAGTGTTTTCAGTTCTCCGTGCATTTGCTGCTTCCTCAGTTCCTGCACAAAGGGTCCTGTCACATTTGAGGACTTGGGCTTCTATGGAAGACCTTACACTTTTGAGTCGAGTAAATACACATTCTCTTCTGATGTCTCTACACAGCCCATGGAATCTAACTCTGGAACCCTTGGACTCTCCAATTACCTTCACCTTTCCCTTAATGACTATATGCATTTGGTGGTTGAAAAAGGACAGCACAACGAAGAGAGTACTGCTTCCTCTACCTTGTCTGGATTTATATCACATATGATTCTCTCCATCAGCAAGAGGATTCTGGGCAATGGTCTCACATCATAACAATGTCTTATCATTTCAACATCTTGGAGATTATGGCAATACGAACTGCTTTGGTTCATTTTTTTCTACTTGTACAGTACCAAACATCATGCTCCATTTTGATGATTCCACCATTGTGGTTTGTTTCAATCACTATAGGGGCACCTGTTCTCTTTGTGGTCAAACATTGGATCTCCTATATTGGGTCTATATGTTGTGGATAAATCTTCTTGTGCGTCATGTTTTAGGTGCTTTTCACCTTGTGTTAGATAACGTTTCAAGTCTTGACCAGGTTTATTCCACAGAGTGGTTTCTCGACATTCAGGTTTTAGGTGGCTGTGCAATCTGTGAAGTACTCCTCATCTGAATGCTTTTGCCACTTTACTCCAACACCAAGTTAGCTCTTTTTTTATCCCTGATTCATTATCATCAGATCCTGGCAGTGTATTTTCTCAGCCAAAATTTGACAAGCCAGTTCCATTTACATTCCTTCCAGATTCGCTGACCTCCGTATTGTGTGGTTATTCCAAATCGATTTTTCCTACTCAAAACTTTGGTCATTCTTCCTTCTCGCCGTCTTTTCTTTCATCCATTTCTCACTTTTATTCCCATTCTGTTCCAAATAGACTTCTATGTCTAATATTTGCTTTTTTGTTGTTCCATTACCTGTATGGCCTACTTTAGTGGTTCCTGTTTCCACCTTTGCATTACCTGGCACCATTCATCTGTATGTGACTTTTTTTCTTCTACCCTATGTCAGCTGCTTCTATTGGTTTATTCCTCCGTCTTTTTTCTTCCAGAGTTCTATTTCAGGTGACTTGTCTTAAGATTAGGACCCTCCCTTTATCCTGGAGTCTCACCTCCAACGTCCATTGGAGGAAACTCTTCAGTCAGGCACATGACCTATTCCTCATACCTTCATATCCCACTATCTTCATTGGGTAGCTGTTTCTTCCTCATTGGGGTACCATCTTCTGCCTGTTACAACCTTCAAACTTTGGTACAGCTGTAACTGGGTAAGTTATTTTTTCTCTTTATATTTTTCTATCCAGGGGCATGTCCAATTTAGAATTTGGATCCCGCTCAGTGGTAGGCTTTGCTTATCCAGGTATGCTTCCTGTATCTCAAATCCACACTGTACAGCCACACAGTATACTCATGTCCAATATCACACTGTTGAGATGGGGTGTTACACAAGATTGCTAGTAGGTTTCCTCATAATACATTTGCTTCATTAATATGCCCATTCTGGACCATACTAACCCACGGGCTTACATGAGTAAAGTAGAAGAGGATAGCTGCCTATCACTGCCAACCTTTTGATTGAATAAATCAGGGGTGGTTTGATTTTCAATATAGGGGTTTTGTGGTGATCCATTACACTGTCACCACTGCATTTTATCCCATATGTTCTTCTAGTGGAGTATGGGAGTCCTTGCCACTTTCCAGTTCTGAACTGCTGGACCTTATGGGAGTCCCCTTGAATGTGTTTGCTTCCATTTAGTAGAGAGTCGGGCAGTGATGTTCTGCTGCTGTAGATGGCATGTGATCCTCTAATCATGGACTTCACCTCCATGTGGTGGGTTCCAAAGGTTGATGTTGTGTACAGCTTCTGTGCGGTAGGACCCAGAGGTTGCTATTGCACTTCAGCCTTTGTGCAGACCTACCCAGAAGATGATGTTGCTTTGGAGTAGATCCATCACACTGCAGTTTGCCCCTTCGATTAGGATCCCTCATTCTACAAGTACCTGAATATTGGTTCCCAGTGAATGGTTTTGGATTAGATCTGGACCAATCAACATAAATCCTCACATGTGTTGGTTGTGTTACCTCTTCCTCACTCAGTTTGCCTCAGGATCTCTACCTCCATGCAGTGGGTCCCAGAAGTTTTTGTTGCACCCAGCTTCTGCGTAGTTCTATCTAGAGGGTGCCATTGCACTCTGGCTGCTGTCCTATGTGGAGGATGATGTTAATCAGTGACAATTCTTTATTTGCACTCCACCTCAGGGTGTTTTCACTGCCTGAGACTGATATTGTGCAGTGGGATGAGAGTCTGATTGAGTTTGATGTGACATGTCACGTGGGCATATCTCTTCCTACCATCATTTGAATGTTAGGTTTCTGGATGTGTGGTTGGTAGCGGATTTGTGCACATGTGCCCATTTCGTAGATCAGTTTGCACAGTATATCCTTCTGATCTACTTAACTTGAGGTGTGGACCCTCCTCCTACCGCAGGTCAGAGGTTCTATTACCGATATCACTTGGCTTTAGATCAGAGTTAACTGGCCATGCACAGCCTATTGTGCCCTAGCCACACTACAACTCAGAGCACTTCCGTTTTCAGTTTCCCCACGTCCTGTCTGCAGATGGTTTTTCTACAGTCTTTCTTCTATGGGGTTGTGCTCCTTCCACTTTCCGCCCATGTATGCATCACCATTTCTACATTGCATGCAGAGTATACCTGGTAAAGAATTGGTGCAGTCTCCCATGTGTGTTCTTCTCCCAACGGGAATCACACTTCTGGGGTGTTCTTTGGATGCTTTTGAAGGATACTTATTTTCTATCCCTCACACTTATCCTTCCACTTATTCAATGTGAGATTCTAGTTATACATGTGAGTGGAGGTAATGTACCATAATGGAAATTATTTTTCTGTACTGAAAATATATTTCCGATAGGTACTTCCCTTCTCTCACACTTCCCACCCGTCCTCCCCACTGAAAACCAGCTTTTTCCCTGCCGAATCTCGAAGTGATAGTTCTGAAGAATCGAATAGAGGGAGTCACATGTAAGGAGGGTGTGACACACTCCTATTGGTGGAGGGTTGTTGCATGTTCATCTACATGTAAGTCGCAGTTGAACCATGTTGATCATGGGGTACATCAGAGCTCAAGGCTTGTGGCATGCGAAAAACATTCACACATAGAGGGTAGCACTGAATAAAAATAGCTATACACAAGAGAAGAGGTAAGTACCTATCAGAAATATATTTTCAGTATAGGACAATAACTTCTAGACTAATTTGGTCTTCCTTGCCAAATGGAAATCTCTACCTGAGCTGTATGGAAGCTTATCCTACTTGGTAGCTCAGGTAAGAGGTTTTCAGGGCTTTTTAAAACCATGTTCCCAAAAGGGGTGGCCCAAACCTCATACCTACGTGAGTGTACATCATCATATCTGTATACCAAAGAATCAACACAAATCTTTACCCTCTTCTCTGACCATGTTCTATTTTGATCAAATGTTTGCCTTCTTTGGAAGAATGGGCACTTACATGTAGATCAATGGAGGACAAGGCAGGATTTATGGTTTCTCAAAAATAGTATTTTTAGTTAACCTTTTCGTCCAACTTTACAACATACTACACAATGTAATATTATCTCACCAGAAGATGATTTTATGTTACACTGTGTAAATCACCATCACAGACACTACAATTGTATAATGTCTCCCCGTCTATGTTATTGTATACTCTATAAAAAACACGTGATTTCTTTCCAGGGTATCACACTTTACATATTTTATTGTAACTAACGTTTCTACAATCGTACAAATACACACCTTACAAGCACATTGTATTATTTCTCATTGTTAACTTACGATTAACTTATTAATTTCTCAATATAATATTCTTCATTACACAAAGTTTTATTCATCTACACTATGAATAATTATATTACTTTTTAAAATATTAAATTCATACCACAGTCATTATGATTGTATGATTTCTAATCTATCTATATCTTCTGTTTTAATGTCAATGGTTTGTTTTATACAACACAACTTTAGGGTTTGTCTCCAGTGTATAACTGTACAGTTTCTTCCACACTGCAGCCTTTGATGTATTTTAAATAGCTCTTTCTTCTAAAACCTCTACCACATGAACAAACTTGTACAAAAATACAACAAAAGAGAAATATAATTGCATGCATACATTATATATACACAAATTGAATGTTATAACATTCTGACACTGAAAATATATTTCTGACAAGTACTTTCACTCAACACATAGCTATTCTCGTTCAATGCTGCCCACTTTTTGCAAAAATTATTTTTCATATGCCACAAGCCTTTCACTCCCGCATACCCCTCGGTTCACATGGTTTAACTGATTCACGCATGCAAATTGTCATGCAACAAACCACCAATAGACACACCCAACACACACACGTGACTCCCTCTATGCTTTTCTACCTATCACTTTGAGTTTAGGCAGAACCTAAGCACCAGTGGACAGTGGGATGGAAGGGTGGGAAGTGTGAGTAGAAGTAAGTACCTATCAGAAATATATTTTCAGTGTACGAAAATTCTAACTTCCAACAATATAACCTTAATTCCACTCGCATACATAAATAGAATCCCACATTGAATATGTGGAGAGGCCAGTACAAGGGAGAAAGTAGAAGCATCCTTTGAAAGCGTCTGAAGGGCACCCTCCAATAAGAGGATGATATGTCGAAAATTGCAACACTTCTGTACCAGGTATACTCTTGGCACAGATGAGACAGATCCGGGCAGACAACTCTAGAAGTACATCCAAATGGGAGAGAAAATGGATGGATAGTGATCCTAACCACAATATATAAAATAATTTCAATTTCCCTGATGAATAAAATGTGGATAAAAGAAGGGATGTGCTCCAAGGTGTAGAGTGGCTGGTGTGCAACGAAATATACATGGCAAGTCAACTGCGTCCAAAACTTAACTGCCAGAAACCGACATCTATCCAAGGGTATGATGTGGATCATACCACCAGTAAGTTGACTACAATCTGAAACTCAACCACCGGGAACCTACATCCATGCGGTGGTAGGATGAGGAATCCCAATCATCTCAACATATGTGTGGGCAATAGGATGCTTGATTCAGCTCTAAATCCAAAACTCAACCACCAGGAACAAACTTCCATGTGGGGGTAGAATGAGAGATTCCATCATTATGGTGGCTTCCCCAAAGTTACAAAATCCCTTCTGAAAATCCCGTGCAGGGATAGAGCATTTGTTTGGAGGATTTCCATCAACTGGAAAGTGGTAAGGACTCTCTTACTCCACTAGAAGAAATTGGGGGAAAAATGCAGTGGAGAGCCTAGAGGAACGTACACACCAAAGACAGTGAAATGGGTGACCAAGAAACCCAATTTTGAAAAGCAGACCAAATTTGATTTATTCAATCTATTATCTATTCAGCAATCCCTTCCTGGTTTATCCATGAAGTCCATGGATTAGTACAGTCTGTAACAAGCATATTTATGAAGCAAATTATCGGGAAGAATAACCTACGAGCAATCTTGTGGAACACCCAATCTCTGGTATATGCAACAGTAAAGAACAGTTTGCATTTAGTGGCCATGGAAATGATGAAAGTGAAATCAACATAGCCTTACAGTGCGAATTTCACTACAAATCTAAGTGATTGTAGTATACCTGGACAGACATCACTCATCACAGATCTAAACATGGGACAGATCTCTGAAAAATATATATATTATGAAAGAAAGAAAACTTACCCAGTTATAGTTGCACAGAAGTCTGAAGAATGGCAACAGGTGAAAGACGATAACCCAACGAGGAAGAAACAGCAACATGATGCAGATAGTGAGAGATGAAAGTATGCAGAGTGGCCCACATGCCTGTTTAAAGAATTTCCTCCAAAGGATGATGCAGATAAGATGCCAGGGAAAAAGTAAGTTGCCAAAGCTGGTGGGAAGACACCCAGAATAATTGATGGAAAAAAGGAGACAAGGAAGAATGAACTAATAGAATTACAAGCCAAACTCACCTGGTAAGGGTGGAAGGAGAGAGATGATGAACAGAGGATAGTTACCAAGGGATGAATAGATGGAAACAGTTATGATGGAAGGAAGCCATGCAGGCAATATAACAACAAAGAGCACAAACTGGACATTGAAGTCTATCCAGATCAGACCTGGAAAAAAGGTGGGAAATGGAAATCAATGAGAAGGTGGAATTACCCTCACGAGCCACTGAAGTCTTGGGAAGGAAAGATCAATATGGGTAAAGGAGAAGAAGAATGGTACAGAGTACATGAAACTTCGATGGCAAACAAATCCAACCGACAATGTACACATGCTAAAAGGAGGAGAAAATATGCCTTAAGGGAAAAATGAAACATGGAACAAGAAGACGGAGGTAAAGTAAGGCAATGAAGCACCACATTGACATCCCAATCCAGAAGGGCTGCATGCTGTGGGAGGCAAATAATCTGGAAAGAATGTAACAAGAGTGACAAGATATTTTGAAGGCAAAACTTTACAGCACCGGGAGAAATGAATAGTGTGGGATAAGGTTGCCTGATAACCCGTGACCAAGGAGACCAAAGACCCCTGATTACATAACTAAGAGAGGAAATCTGTACTAAGAGGAACAGGGGGATGAGCTGCAAGATCTCCAAACACTGACTGATTGAGAAAAGGGTCCAAGTGCAAGTCCCCATGATAAGGAGATGGCAAACGAATGTGGGACAAAACTACATTTCTACACAAAAAATCCCAACAACAGAGGAACCACGTGTGTAAAGAAGAAAGAGCCAAAGTCAACAAATGTGCCAACAAGGATATTATTAGGCAAATGTATCCCCACCAAAACCCCCAAGGTCTCGGTGAACTGCCTCAGAAAGGAGGTGTATGGTGGACAAATACCATAAGATAGACACGAGGGTAAGACAAAAATGTGAAAATTGGGCAGGTGACAAAAGAACAAGACAATCAGGGTCTGCCCTCCAAATGAGTAAAATCAATTCCAGTTGCTGAAAATCAAGGAATGGAATATCAGCCTGATGGTAGGCTAAAGTAAACTGATCCAAAGCCTGCAGAGGATGAGGCATGCCCGCACCCTTACGTAACTGAGGTACAAAACACTCAGCATAAACCCCAATATCAGAAGATGGTGGAAACACAAAATACTCAGAGGAAGGAGTATCATGTAACAAGGAAGGTATAGGATTATAGGAAATATGGGAAAGGGATAAAACAGAACATACCTGGGAAATAATGTCCAAAAAAGCCATATTAGGCCTAACAGACCCCACAGTAGCAACTTGGGAAGACATGCCAAATTCAGGTAGAGAAAAAATCTGTTAAATGCTTCATTGTCCTCGACAGGTTCGGCTTGTTCAGGAGGAAGTTAGCCAACATCAGGAGAAGAAGGTTGGCTTAAATAATGATCAATCTCTCAATGAGTAAATGTGCTAGTAAAAAGTAAAACCTCCAATGTGGTAACTTGCATTTCAAAATTCATAATTCCAATGAAAACCAAATACAACTGTGTTGGTAAAGAAAGAATAGCACGGAAAAATTAGTTCCGTAACTTGTCAGAAAAATAAATAATACCATGATGAAATGAGGTACAAATTACAACTATGTAAAATAAGTAGGAAACTGGAAAATAAATTATACTAAAATACAAAAGTCGAAGAAAGCACTAAATAAAACATCTGAACAATAAGCATTGTGAAACGAGAAGTGATAGTTAGGTAGAATAGCATAGAGGGAGTCACATGTGTGTGTGTGTGTAAGGGGCATGTCTATTGGTGGAGGTTTGTCACATGACAAATTGCATGTATGAATCAGTTAAACCACGTGAACTGAGGGGGTATGTGGGAGTGAAAGGCTTGTGGAATGCGGAAAAAGAATAGCTATGTATGTGAGTGAAAGTAAAGTAACTTGTCGGAATATATTTCTTCTTTTATTATTTTCACTTAACAGTGTATTAAAAAACAGGTCACCACTTCTTGATTTCACACATTTGTAATTTTCTGCCACTTGTGGTCATTTTTATGTATTTTAAGATGACAATTATGTACCCACTAGCTGAATGCTCATCATATGATGGAAAATGCTGATTAATGTTTATTTGGAATATTAAATCTAAATACATGTTTTATGAACACATTTTCTAAAAATTGATTACATTGTAGTAACAACATATGTAGAAAAGTGTTCATGCTTTTCTGGTATTTCACAAATATGCAGAATGTTTGAAAGGGGGTTTAATTTGTGAGATCAAATGCTAAAATATTTTGGTAAAGCACAATCAGCATGCAAAACATGCTAATCCTACAGCGGTTTGGAGGCATGCCTCCCAAGAAAATTTGTAGAAAAATAAGGGGGTTTCAGATTAAATCTGGAAGCAATTTTGCATGAAATATAGCTTAAACAATTGCATGGCTGTTCATAAAAAATCCACAAACATCCAATGAAAAGTTAATAAATTATCATTCTGTTGTAACAATGCTGGGGAGCTAGATTTAAATTAGCATAATTTTATTACATCACAAAAATAGGCAGTCAAACCCATAAGTAATCTTTAATTAGAATAAAGCCTTAAACCTGGCAAAAAAAATTGGTTCTGGAAGAAAAATTCCTACATAATAAAATGTTTGACCCTGCAACTTATTAATTTTGGTGGCAAAGGCAAAAAATTTGAGGATGAAACACAAATGCATAACATTTCATAAAAGATGCTTATAAATTTTTAAAAATCTCTTATCTAACTTGAAAAACATCAATAATGTATTGTGGTCCCATCTATTAGGTTGAAAATGCTGTTTTTCACAAAGACAGACAATGATATGAACCTTAATTTAATCTATAATAGTATTCACATTTTTCTGAATCTTCAAAAAGCTTGCCCTAAATATGATAATAAATATATATAAAAAATAAATATAATAATAGTTCAACTGGGATTGGAACATGAGACTTCCACATGATAACTGTGTACTATAACACCCAGTCTTTGTATTCAAATCTTAACAAATAATTCAAATCCCTAAACTAAACTATCGTGTTATTCTGGTTTATCTTAATACTGTAACATCTTGCTGTAAGTATGAGATAATAACTAAAAAAGTTATAAAAACATCCCGATTTGATTGGGATTTGAACACGAGACTTCTACTTCAGACTACCCATTGAATCAATTTGAATGTTACCAACAAAGGGAGTGTTATGAACAGAGAGTGGCTTTTAAATAAAGATTCCTGTCACACATCATACAACAAACTATTATCATATTTTTTTTGGTCATTATTTGTTTCAAATTCTTTACCACACACTACACAAATCTACAGTTTCTCTACAGTATGTGTGTTATCATATTTTCTTTGGTTATTATTTTATCCAAATTCTTTACTACATACTACATAAATCTACAGTTTGTCCCCATTATATACTCTCTGATGTATTTAAGGTTATCATTATTTCGAAATTCTTTATCACACACTAAACCACTGTATGGTTTCTCTCCGGTAGGTATCCTTTGATAACTTCTAAGGTCTAAGATCACAATTTCTTATGAATTCTTTACCACAAACTACACAGTTGTGTGGTTTTTAACAAGTGTGTATTCTTTTGTGAATTTTTAGGTGATAATTACTTTGAAATTGTTTGCCACACACTATACAAATATATGGTTTCTCCCCAGTATGTGTCCTGTGATGTATTTTAAGTTGATTACTTCTTGCATACTTTTTGCCACAATCTACACAACTGTATGGTTTCTCTCCGGTATGTATCCTTTTATGTGCTTTAAGTTTGTCATTACTTCCAAATTTCTTGCCACACTCTACACAACTGTATGGTTTCTCCCCAGTGTGTATCCTTTGGTGAACAGTAAGATAATTATTTCTTGCAAATGTTTTACCACACACTAAACAACTATATGGCTTCTCTCCAGTATGTGTCCTCTGATGAGTTTTAAGTTGACTACTTCTACCATATTCTTTTCCACACTCTACACAACTATATGGTTTCTCTCCAGTGTGTATCCTCTCATGTCTTTTAAGTTCATTATTACTCCCAAATTCTTTACCACACACTAAACAATTGTAAGGTTTCTCTCCAGTGTGAACCTTCTCATGTCCATTAAGTTGACTTTTATTCCTAAATTTTTATCACAAACTATGCAACTGTAAGGTTTCTCACCAGTATGTACACTCTCATGTTTCTTTAATTGATTACTGCTTCGAAATCCTTTATTACACACCACACAAGTGTATGGTTTCTCTCCAGTGTGTATCCTCACATGATCTTGT
>NW_013672122.1:27254-27887 GCF_000517525.1 Limulus polyphemus | reverse complement strand
TGCCTAGAACTCAAGGATCTCTTGAATTGTCAGATTTGTTAGAGGAAGGATAGTTGGTCAAGCAGATGGTGGAATAAGTCAGCGGCAAATTTCGCAGAATTTGGGAATCCCGCTTTTGACAGTCAACAGAATCATCGTGCAGCTCAGGAAACATGGCAAGGAAACAACTGAGCGGCGTTCGGGTTGTTCTGGTCCATCGGAGAGGACAAAAAGGTCTGCCAAGAGGAGCATCGAAATGGATCCCAGATTAACGACTGCAGAAGTTGCCAAAGTTGGTGGGATGAGCCCGAAATCTGTTCAACGGATTCTCCACAGATTGGGTTATTGTTGCAGAGCAGCTAGAAAGAAGCCCTTATTAAGACCTGCCAACATAGTCAGATGAAAGAAGTGGGCAAGTGATATGATGACGAAGCTTCTGGACTTTTGGAAGACTGTATTGTTCTCAGACGAATCAAGATTCGCTCAATTTTCGGACAGTGAAAGGATATGGGTCTGGAAAATGCTTCCCCAAGAGTTTTGGCTCAACATATTGCAGCCAACTGCGAAGCATGGTGGTTTCAGCTTGATGCTTTGGGGAGCTGTTTGGGTTGGTAGGAGATTAAGCTTAGTGGAGTGCATTGGCAACATAAATTT
>NW_013672122.1:19283-26170 GCF_000517525.1 Limulus polyphemus | reverse complement strand
TGAGTAATGTATAGTACTAAAATTTGAAGTACAATCTACAGTTTGATACCCAATTTATTGATGTATATTCATGAAATAGTCGTTCAATAAAATTTTGAATGCGAGTCAACAAACGAGACAACATGGCCTTTCAGCCATGACCCATCTCAAAAAGGTTAATGCATCCCAAAATGCACATGCAAAAAATGTGCATCCCATATTTTGTTAGTTGAATTTAAATACGTAACTACTATTTGTTTGCATAAATTGAATTAACATTTGTCACCGTAATAAGATAAACATTATTATATGTAACTTTATGAATATTTGGATGGAATCTATTAAAATGAAGTTGCCCTGAACTATATATATACATATTAGTCAGGATTCTTTCCTCTCACATGCCCTATGATAAATTATGCCAGTGACATATTTACTTGCAAGTTTTTAGACAATAACACATTGATACAAGTGTAATTTTTTTGCAGTTCATGTTGTATGAAGTCTTACACATTGTTCTTTCATTTTTTAAAATGAAAACCTCATTTTGATGTGTTTGCATATATGTGTCAAACACCTGTTTGTTGACAATGAATATTCTAGATGGCATTGAAAGCCAATATGCCAATATAGTTTATGTATCTCATCAGGAAGAAAAACATATGCCTAATTAAAATTAACCTGTATCAGGTTTGATTTTAAACTAGTAAAATTACTGCTTTTATAAAACTTACACTGACAGTTTTTTAATGATTTCGAAAACATACTTTTTGATAATTTGAAATAATATTATATGAAGTTATGAAGTTTAATTCATATAAGTTATTGAACTGCTTTTATTGAAAACTTTAAATTTCTTCATAGTTAAGATTTATTTTTAAATTTGGATTCAGATTTCAATAAAAAATATATATAGAACAGTAAGGTTTGATTGTTTCAGTTGTAGAAACTGTTGTGTGGTCAAGGAAAAACAAAAAATCTTAAACTATATTTAAAAAAAAAGTAACATATTATCATCTTGAATTTTTAATTTCAGTCATGTCTAATCAAAATTCAACTGAAAAAAAGTTAAGAGGAAAAAATAAATAAAACAAGTGAACAGTTTAACACTAACATAACGGACAAATATTTTTAATGTTATTGTGCACTTTAAAGGCAGGTGTAGCTGTATGAAAAATTACACATCATACCCTCCTTCATGTGCTGAGCTACTTCCACCAATAAACTACAGAAAACATTAATAAATCCTGATATTTGGTAACTTAGTTATACAGACAACACTGGCACAACTTCATTTGTCCTTCAAAAAGTACTACTGCTATTATGCATTCTTAAATTAAGAACTTGCACCTGTCCGCAGTAATGTTTGGCAAGGTTTGGACACATTTCTTTTTTGTGGTTTTTCTTCTTTGTTTTCCTACTTTTTGTGGTATTCTGGTTTTAGATCTGTTACCCACTATGTCACAGTTCTGTCTATAGCAGGATGGAATTTCATAGTGCATCTGCAATGGTTAATTTTTTTTATATTTTCATCTTTTCTTTATGGGTATTGCTTTTATAGTGAATTTAACAGTAATTTTTTCTATTTCTTTTCAATTTCTTTGTTGTGAGCATGATGGTCCAATATAAAACTCTTTTGCCAGTGCTTTTTTATACACATTCTTGGCTAAATGGCTTTTCCTTCCAATAAAACTAATACAGCTGTCTCTACTATAAATGAATAGGCTAACTATGAATATAGTTTCTGAATGTCTAATATATTGTATTCAATGTTATGAAAGTATCTGAGTCAATTTTCCCTACAGATGTAAAATTATAAATGCTGAAATGACTAAAATCTTGAGTGTAGTTATGTTCCACCAAATAACAAATATACTGAACCGTACTATACAAAATATAAAACCACTGGAACTTATAGGCTCTTGACAATAATGGTGTAACCTTTAGCTAAATACTGAAATGTTTAGTACCTCAACAAAAGGACTGACAAACCACTTTATCTTGCAATCCTGAAACTTATATAGAAATGTAAACTTGAACATTTTTTTTATTTTTCTTTACAAATTACATTATATAAATGTTATGAAATGATAAAATATCAATTCTAAGATAATTCTGAGACAAAAATTGTTAGAGTTATAATTATTTTACTTACATTTGAAATACAGTATATAGGTGTGAACTCCACACCTGAAAGGAGCTCAATGGACTGAAGGGGTTAAACTGGTTGTAATACAATTTTCTTAAACAATTCAACTAACTGTGATTGAGAATTTTTTTTTCATTAGCTTTATAAATTACACAGAAAAAACACAAAATTAATATCAATGTTTAATTACCTATCCAAATATTTTAAATATAATTTTCTCTCTTCTTCACTTTCTGTCTACTCACAGTTACTTTGAAATGATTATTTTAAATAGCATATAAATAACAGCAACCTTATGCATATTAGAAACTAGAATTTTACATTTGTAGAGTTAAAATGAATTTCAAACTGGTAAATATGCCTGTTTTGAAATTAAATATTTTCCTGACTGTTATTTTAGACTTTTTCATTCAGCATTTTTACCTCACTCCACTGGAGTCAGTGCTATCATTATTAACGTGAAGCTCAGTACGTCAGAATGAATCAAACATCAAAACTACCTAGATATAAGTATTTTACTTACACTAACAAATGCTGTATTAAGTAAATTTCTAAAAGAAATCCAAGAAATTATCATAATTTTTTCATATACAGACTTTTGTTTCTACAAAAACTATATATTATTAGCAGTATTTCACACAATGCAGTAATAACACTTTTCTACTAGTATGTCTACCACTATATGCATAATCGATATAGTTATTGAAGTTTACACTCACCTGATAAACCTTCTGATCCAGAATTAATTGGTTGAAACTCCTCTTCTGGTTCAATTTCTTTTTTCACAGTTATAATATCATGTTGTGAACAATCAACAGTTTCATCATCACTCTCACTGAACTTGGAAATAATGTCATCATTTGTTGAATCAACACTTTGCTCAGTTTTAACTTTGACAAATGTGTTCTAAAACAAAAGATGATCAATAATAACTAATGTTGTCAATGCAGAACACAAGTACTACAAGTAAAACTCAATAAGTTACAACTGGTATTTTTGTTTTGGAATCATATCTGGTAAGTTTGCTTAGTAAACTAAACAATATCCTCACTAAAAACTAATTTAGATAAACACAAGTTATGTCAGTAGCTGGTGTGTTTTCATTTGTAAGCTGTACAATAACATGTTCTGTGGTCTTGGCACCAAAAAATTCTATTCCCATCTATTCTTTGGTATTCTAAGATTTTCCCTACCAGTGACAAGATAAGTCCACAAAACAACAGGAAATTCTACAAGATATTTTTCATAAATTAATTCTTAAATTTCTGAACTTGACTGAGTTAGTCAGGGATAGAGACTGAACATATTGCAGAACACACAGTGAAAACAAATCCTCATTTAAACTAAAAACAATCAAAGTTAAATAAGTGAACATGATGAAAAACAGTACCTTCACTAAATAGTTAACTCTTTAAAAACTCTCCTAATAACTTATTAATATGCTTATTAAGAACTACCTAACATTCAAGGTTATAGGAAGGTAGCACTATATAAAAAAAAAGTTAAACTTTACCCACCAAACTGAGGGTTTGATCTCAAGAGAATAAAAGCTAACGTAAGAGATTATAACATTATACACAAAGTTCTACAATGCTGTCCCTCTCAAGGAGCATGAAACATCTATGTCAGTGTTGGTGGTCATTCTCATTGTATATAAGGGAGGTTATAATCTCCAGACATCATCTGACCAACCAATGGAGAAAACTGCACTCTACTTTCATATACAAAGTAAAACGTTACAACTATCTTCTCCACAACTAGAAAATGTGTATGACACAAAAATAAGCAGCTAGAGCAAAAAGAACTTAATGATTTGTTTGACGTGTCATGTGAGAAAATGTACATACACCATAATAAATGATACAATATAATAAAGTAAGAAACACATGATACACCTATATACCACATAGGTATAGTAATATTACTGATTTTTATTAGAATTCATATGAAGTATGATACATTCAAAACTTTTCTTAAATAAATAATAAATGC
Source organism: Limulus polyphemus (assembly GCF_000517525.1). NCBI lineage: Eukaryota > Metazoa > Arthropoda > Merostomata > Xiphosura > Limulidae > Limulus > Limulus polyphemus. Next base: position 22,050 of record NW_013672122.1, on the reverse strand, counting down.
AAACAAAAAAACAAAGTAAAGACAAGTAATTCGTGAATACAATCAAAATAACAACACCTCACCATTCTATTTCTCAATTTCCATGTCAAAAATATTTTATCAAACATAATGTAGTATGATAAAGCTTAGCAAGTTAATCTATTACCGATTAGATGCAATTACAGTGAGTAGTGTCTCATAAGCTGAGTAAAAATTACAAATAATTAATTATTGCCACAAAAATAATCAATTAATGAATAATGTTTCCTGTTATTACTGTTTGATTATTCCAATAGTCAAAATTACAATTAAACGGATTGTCATGAAAATAACCAATTTATTGAAATTAGTTGTTCAAGTTATTACAATTTTTGATTATTGCAACAATTTGTTAGTCAAAATTACAATTCAATTGAATGTCCTGAAACCAATCAACTAATTGACATTAAGGTATACAATCATTTACTGTTTTTTTATTAATCCAGCAATCAATCAAAATTACAATCAAATCAATCACAAAAATAATCAACTAATTGAAATTAAAGTTTTCATTATCCCGACTTTCCAAGTAATTGAAATATTGTCATTATATTTGTTTGTTACTAAGCGTAATGGGGTGAGGCTCATGATTTGATGATTTATAGTTTTATTCCCATTGCTGCTAAGCTTGCTTGCCCTATCTTTGCTATTCCACAGTTGTTAAGGCTATCTCCCACTACCAATAATTTTCAACTGCTGATCAGAGGAAAATCCACTGTCTGGCAGCACCCATCATCAACTCTTTGACAACGTAAGTGTTAAATAATGGGAACATTTACTGTTTTTTACATTCTGTTATGCTTCTTATTTAAAATTGTGTAACTATTCTTTAACCCATTAACTGCGGCAGGAACAGCTCAGTTGTTGTTTCTGACTCACAGATAAAACTGAGTTGCCATCAATCACAATAAAATGGTAATTTTCATCATTCACATAGAGTTATAGTTATATATGTGAGACTGACAGATATTTCTGTCATTCGCAGCTGAGCCATAGAACTTCAATGATGGAAATATCCATCATCCGCAGTTAATGGGTTAATGTTGTGTATGCAGGTATGGATCTAGTGGAAGGGTCCAGGAAGTCTAGGCCTCAATCCATTTTTACCAGAAATTAATATCTGCATTCTTTAATGTTGTATAATGTTGTTTAGTGAGTATGGTAGGTTACTACAAAGTATTCTGATGACTTGAATCTTTACTGAATATTATTTTTGTGTTTATCCTATTGAAACAACACACATAGACAATTTGGCTGACTGGCTACTTAAATATTTCTAATTGCAGTTATGATATGTTTTAAATAAAAGCATTACTATTGGTAAAATAAATGTTAGACCAAAAAAGTGCAAATAGTAACTCACAGAAAAGTTCTATGATATGAAACCAAGGATAATTACAAAATTACTTTAAAAACAAAACAAAGTGAATGAAAATAGCATGTTAGAATAATGTAGTAATGGAGAAAGTTGTGAAGGAAGCACATTAATATCATGTCAGAATAATGTAGTAGTGGAGAAAGTTGTGAAGGAAGCACATTAATATCACGTTAGAATAATGTAGTAGTGGAGAAAGTTGTGAAGGAAGCACATTAATATCATTTTAGAATAATGTAGTAATGGAGAAAGTTGTCAAGGAAGCACATTAATATCATGTCAGAATAATGTAGTAGTGGAGAAAGTTGTCAAGGAAGCACACTAATATCATGTTAGAATAATGTAGTAATGGAGAAAGTTGTGTAGGAAGCAGATTAATATTATGTTAGAATAATGTAGTAATGAAGAAAGTTGTGGAGGAAGCACATTAATATCATGTCAGAATAACCAGTGAATCCAAATTTGTGATTCAAATTATTATTATTTTCAATTATTCAAAATATCTAAGTGTCACATGAGAAAAACCAATTAGATGAATGTAACTGGTCGATGAGCCTGATAATTAATCAATTATTAAAATCCACTAATCATCAAGCACTACTACTAATTATTATAATTTTCTTTTTATAATTGGCAGTCACTCAAACACACACTTGACACCAAAAATAAAACAACTAAAGTCATCTCTAAACATTAAAATGCCAGAAATCCTCAGAAATACACATTAAATTCACAGTTTTTGAAATAGTATTCATCCTTGTCTAAAGGTTACATAATCAAGTATAGAAAAAAAGCCAAAGTTATACCTTCTTGTTCATAGCTAAAGATATTTTTGAATGTTACTTATTTTTTAAAAAATGGAGATAATAAACAACAACTTCAAATTCAATACTTCATTAATGTTCTCTAAAATATATCTAGCTATTTATCCCTACTAAGATAATTATAAGTCCTTTTAATCTCCAAATTACCTCAGTTTCCTTTGGTACTTCATCATACTTTTCTTCCTTTATTTTAAAATCAAAGATTGTAACTGAAGATTCTTCTTCTGGGGAAACAGCTTCTCTTGTCACTAGAGGAGTAAAATATATATTTTTATGACAACACATTTGAACATGACTTCTGTGTATCACTACATTGTAACAAGTTCTCACTGTGAAATGGCAGGTTTTCTTTACACTAGTCCAGTTCCATAACATATAAATACCAGCGTATAATTATAACAAAACATATTGAAAAATGATCAAGAATAATCTTAGTATGTTCTTACGCCAAGTGTAGTTTTTGATGTATAACGTATTCTTAAGTTAATGAGTCTAATATTACTTACATGTATGCTATTCCTAATGTGATACAGGGTTTCAATATTTCATT
>NW_013672122.1:16012-18751 GCF_000517525.1 Limulus polyphemus | reverse complement strand
CATCCTTTGAGCTACAAATGTCAAATCATACACTGGAGTATTAGTCTCCATTATACTACAAATCATAAGTATTTATCTTATGAAGTTCTCATTCTATTAAATTAATAAGGTTGTTCAATATCAAAGTTACGGACACCCCGTATAACTTACCATTCTTCAAGCAACAAGAAGTAAACTTATGTCTTGAAATTAACTCCTAGTACAAATTTCTCTCACATCACCTGAGATGGAATTGAAATTTTTCAAAATTCAAAATCAAGTTCCAAACTTAAAGAGTATTCTTAATAAAGCAAAGTATCACAATAACAAAAAGTACAATTAAACAGTAATGTACTTACTGAAATTCTATCTATTTCTCTATGTATCAAAGATAATTATAGGAATTTTTAGAACAAGATCACCCTTTTAATTTTTTTTTGCTCAAAAGAAAATAATAAAGAAATCTTAAGCCATCTCCACAAGATAATCCTTTCATCCTTGAAATCATTATTGTAGCCCTTCTCTGATACTTTTCCAATAAGTTAGCATCTTTTCTTTGATAAAAAGACCAATGCTGCATACAGTATTCCAAGAATCATAACTAGTAATTTGTATAGAGATAATTTCTACTCTTTACTAATAACTAACATATATCCTAAATACATGTTATCAGATATACTATTAGCAACAAAGCACTGCCTCGATGGTTTAAGTGATGTCTGTACCATATGACAAAACCCCTTTCCTCAGTTACACTGTTCATTGGGTTCCTGTCTAAATTACTCATGTGATCCACATTATAAAAACCAAAAGGGATTACAATTCATTCACCAGAAAGTGCACTAGCACATGATGTAAGTATGGCATAGATGCCTGTATTAAAGCAATACAAAAATCATCTGAATTTTTCTTCTCTACAGGTCATCAGAAGCTAGATATGAAGAGCTATCTGGCATAGTCATTCTATTTCCAGTGTATATGCTGCTTTTCAGCTATCCAGAGCATCTCAAAGTCAAAAACTGAGATTTCTTATTTTCGTTCATCATCATATTTATTCAACAGGCTTAGTGCCTTCCTAGTTCTAGCAGTAACTATAATTTTATCTTCATTTGATAGAGCAAAACAGTCGTCACGAACTTTGACAACCTCTTTTATTATTATTCTATGCAAAATTTATAAAGCTTTAGAATACACTCTATAACCTAGTAACCCACATGTGCCATCTTTTAAAAAAGTAAACAAACATGTCTTAGGAAAAACATTTATCACTAAATATAAAAGCTATATTGGGCAGGCTACTGAATTTGAAAAAAGGAACCAAACAAGATAGGTATGGAAGTGGACATATCACTTTATCTGGTTAACGATCACATAGCAGACTAAGCCATCTCTAGTTTAAACTGAGAATAAAATTCCTACGTTACTGTAATGTAGGGATTTTATTCTCCATGTAAAGTCAAGACATCTTTGTCTTCTATGTCTATCAAGTGATCTGTCCACTTCCATCCCTATCTTGTTTGGTTCCTTTTTTTCTAGATCAGAAGCCAGCCCTATATAGCTTTTTTATTTGGCAATAAATGTTTTCCTAATACTTGTTATACTTTAAAAGTGATTTATATATCCAACTTACGAATTAATCTAAGTTATTTAAAAGTACATCAACACTGTAATATTGTTAGAAATACAAACAATTTAATGTCATCAGCAAGCTTTACAAATGTATTAATTATACACTATTCTACTCATAAAGTAAAAAAACAAATGGATTGACCCCCTGAAACATGCCACTAGTGTGATTTTCTTAGCTAAATTTGTCTGTGGAATCTCATCAAAACCTATTTGAAAATCTAAGTACACCAAATTCACCCTTTATTCCATCATGTAAATGACAATTTCATAATGTGTAGAAAACACTCAGTAATCACTCAAACACACCTCTCTCCCTCCATACAATCCCAATCAACATGCTTAAAAAGTCTTTCATAATTATTGCATCATTATCTATTAGTGGCAACACTGATCAAATTATACATCTTCTTATTAACAATCTCTTATTGTCAGGTGGTCTGTAAGCTACATTTGCCAATTCAACACTTTGTACCCTTGAAACTCCTGATTTTAAACCACATAGATTCAACTTCTTGACTTTCATTATTATGTCTTCAGTCCTAACCTATTTTAAAAACTATATCATTATTTAAGTAATTTATAACCAGAAATCTCAAAATACTTTTCATTATCAATACCTTCCATGAATAACCACAATTCAGTACGTTCCACATATACATCTAAATTAAATCCATAACATCAGAAAATAAATTTTAAAAGATGAATAGAGGTAAAAAAATTTTAAGTTGATATTAAGAACAAATATTGCATCTATGTCATATTAAAGTGCTAAGTACACATAAAGGTTTAAGTATATATGCAAATATATATATATAAGCTAACAATTTCAATAAGAATAATGATATATACAGAAAGTGGGGAAGCAGTCAGCACCACAGATCAATAAAATACTTTTTTACCATATCTATTACCAAAAAAAAGGAGGAAACATAAGATAATCATATAAATAATGTCAAAAAAGAAATTTTGTTACATTTTAACACTAGTGGTGGTTATTTTTAGTATATATGTATAATATATATATATATATACACGTGCGTGTGTGTTATTTTGTTTCCTTTTTTAATAAGTTATATTGAGTGTGCGTGTATATATATATATATATATTTATACACTAACTTTAAATTAATA
>NW_013672122.1:13651-15665 GCF_000517525.1 Limulus polyphemus | reverse complement strand
ATATATATATATATATATATTTATACACTAACTTTAAATTAATATTTACTTACTTCCTTTAGAGTTATTTCTACTTTTCACCTATTAATAGTTCTATTAAAACAATAGTCAACAACAATCAAACATTTTTATTTCATTTAGTAGTCTATAATATTTATTAAACAACTATAAAAGTTCACTAGCTTCATCTTCTCCTTTTCTATAAGTTTAGAATGGCTATCTTTTTACAACAAGCCTGTTTCACATATGCACGTTATTCATGTCAAGTCCAGTAGTTTTATACTCTTCAATAGACTATTTAAAAAACAATTTCTCTTATGATTTAGTTTTCATTCAAAAATAAATCAAACACAATGATACTCAAAGTTTACCATTTAATAAAAAAAATCATAACTCTCAGAATTTAACTGATTGTATCTAAAATGCACCAAATATACATTCTTTTGATTATAATCACATTGGCCTACTATGACTTAAGTCATTTTATTTTATAATGTAATGTGTTATACTACTTGCTGTGATATTGAATGATGTTGTTCATATATACAGTTGTCAAAATTAGTGAACATACAAGAATTATATCAAATTATATCTAGTTATACAAATCATATACCAACTCAAAATATTTTTTTGAATTATTTAATTTTTTTTTATCTTACTCCACTTTGTTGATAAAGTTGACATATTCTACCAATTCTTTACTTATGTATCTTGGTGCTTAAAATTGACAAGTGTTACAAAATGTCTAATGAAACATCATAAGATACAATAAAACAATAAATCAAAAACTATAAAATAAACATAAAAATTATACCAGTTCACTATTAGTGTTGGTATAAATCATTTAGCATGTGCTACGGGTTCACAGCATCAATATTATATAATAATAGTAGTACTATTATTAATAATGTAAACAATGATTAATATGGCTCAATTGTAAATTATTACAATACAATAACTTGCACACAATTTTGCCATGTTACAAAGTTTCATAAAGGATTTAATTTCTATACATTTGAACTTACTAATGAGTGACGTTTTCCTAGCTTCATTTTTCAAAAACTTGACTTCCAACAAAGCATTCTCCTCATCAGAATTGGGTTCGGTTTTCACATTCGGGGTTTTCAAAACTTCCATGTTATCGTCAACTTGTCGCCCTTTATTTTGTATCTTACTTGAAACTACTCCTATCATCAAGAAACAAGTGAACTAGAAGTTTTATCATTTATAAAAGTCTTATACCAAACTTTCCAAACAAACAATATTTCAAAATTTCTTATTTCATTTGGCATTAGTTACTATGTGACATATTTCGAGGATCGAAGTTTCAATGAAGCTTCTGTGTTTACTAGCGTATAGCCTCTCAAAAATGACGGGCCAAGTACTACTATCCACACCTCATAGTAATTAGTATACCCTTAAAGCCTAACCTCACATTTCACAGCTATCTGAAATAAATAAATTTTATGAAATCGAGCTTGACCAACACAGAAGCAGTCGAACGTCGGAAAGTTCCTTTTGTGAACCAATCAAAATTAAGATCATCCACGAAATGAATTCATGGCGTATTCATAGAATAAACATTATTAAAATTCAGTTAGATTAACAACTTCTAATATATATATATAGATAAGCCAGTGCGTTTTCGTAACACTACGTTCCAACAATGGCTTTTGTCATGTTGCTTAGCAACAAAAGTATAACCTAACCCTTATATCAACAGTTTCATTGCCACTGGTAACCTGATGAAGAGCTGTCGCCCGAAACGTCGTTTTCTTAATAAAGTTACTTTAATTTGGCTAGTTTTTACCACTAATTTATATTCTATTTCGCATTTTTTTATTTCCTTGCGTACGCAATTATTTTGTTTCTTGAACTAATATTGTTGTTAGTCTATGTACTGAAAGTAGAAAATAAAATGTATAGACAACAAAACTAGAAAAATATTTGCTGATTTCTTAATTTAGTCTCCATTAATTAGAGAGATTTTTTAAATTTAAAACGTTTATGATAT
>NW_013672122.1:0-12651 GCF_000517525.1 Limulus polyphemus | reverse complement strand
CCATTGCATCCTGCATAGTAGAAGAGTGTGCTTACTTTACTTGTATCTTCAGTTGTGGACTGTCCAAGGCATCTACAAACTGATGCTTCAGCAACAACTTGAGGACATTGGGTGGTGCAGTTGGGTAGGCCTTGTGTGCCATTCTTTCCAAGTCCTGTAGACTTCGAACTGATTTTGAGTTCCATACCTGAATTCTAAAGCAGCTACCAGTGCTCTATAATTGTGCTTGTCGTCTGCTGACAACTGTCCAAGTATTTCCAGTGGTTGTCCCTTCAAGCTCGTTGCCAGGTACACTGCTTTCTGCTCCTCTGTCCATCCATTCATTTCTGGAGCTCAAACTATGCTCTATATGCTTCCCATGGTGCCTTCCCATCGAATTCCTGTGGCTTCCTTTGTACTAGATCACCCCTATTGCTGACACTCATGTCTGGAATGTAACTTCTGACAGGACTGAATATGTCTGCATTAGGGTTTAGCTGCGGGGTCTGGAAGGGGCTTCCTGTTGTCTGGGGCTGATTAGGTCCATGGTTAATAAATCCTCCCTGTGTAAAAGACAGTAAATCGTCCTTTAATGTATCTGATTCACTTTGAAATTTACTAATCTTTTCCATTTGTGTATGCTGGCTTTCTCTAAACTGTTGGAGACTTTCTTCCTGTTTCTTTTCTCGTTCTTCTTGTTCCAGTTGCCACTGGTGCTGGTTTTCTTGCCACTGCTGTAGTCTCTCTTCTTGTTCATTTTCTTTCTCCTCCAACCACTGCTGTAGTCTCTCTTCTTGTTTGTTTTCTTTCTCCTCCAACCACTGCTGTAACCTCTCTTCTTGTTTGTTTTCTTTCTCCTCCCACCATTGCTGTAGCCTCTCTTCTTGTTTATTTTCTGCATTCAAACTTGAAAACGTCTGCTGATTCGATGAAGTTATCTTATGATAAGAGATCTACTAAAATCAGCTTTGTACCAGGAGACAAGGCGTGGTTGTATAATCCCAGGAAGACCAAAGGGAAGTCTCCTAAGTTGTCTTCTCCATGAGAAGGCCCATATGATATAGTGGATCTTCTCTCAGACGTGACTTTCCGAATAAAATGTGGTCAGCGAGGTAAGCCAAAAGTGGTGCATGCCAACAGGCTTTGGCGTTATCACGGTCCAGGACATTTCAGTTGGGATGAAGTGAACAATGGAACAAATGACGCTGCTGAAGTGTGCAGTTTTACAAAATATAACACTTAGCACAACTCAACAAAAACTAAATATTATAATAGGTTCATTTATTCACATGAATCTTTCAACATACTCAAAATTCTTATCCACTTCTCAGGCAACACCTGGGCTACAGACTAATGTGTTGATCAACAAATAAAATTTAATCTACTTGGCTGTTTCAACTATTGTACCTTTGTTAGTTTTAGATACAAAACTATCAATAATTAGGATTATTTTCTCAAGGTAGAACCTACAACTCTCATCCATAGTTTTACTGGTATATGTGGAACAATGTGTAAACCACTGATCAACGTCTGTGTGAAAGTTGACAGGAAAATAGTTTCTGCACATTCACAATAGTGTGGTACATTTCATGGTGCCCCCCATCCTGAAGTAGTTCCTGCTTTACTGCTGCATGACTGCTTCAGGTTCTCTTATTTGGGTGTCCATCTAAATCTAGAACTGTTACTACTAGCATGATTAGTCATCATTGCTGCTGTATAGTGTACAGGATGAGAACATTCAACAGACATGATCTCACAGGTTGGAGAGAGTGCCTGTTAGCGTTTCCATGCTTTCCACCTCAGATACTGAAGTTAGCTCTATGACCAATCTGGATTTCTGCATGTTCTCCAAATTATATTAACCATGGGCAACACACCTACAATGAATAATAAATTAACTATTTGTCATTTACATCTCATAAAACTCATAACTGTATTATAAAGAAACATTTTATCCTAAAACTCCAGGACCATGTAAGTAGGAGTGATGTTCAGTCTTCATTACCTATAGCATTGATTATTTTATTCAAGGCAGATAGCTGTTGTGGATTGAGATTTTTGATTTTTTTTGTTGTGCAGCTTTTGATGCATTAAAAATTAGGCTTTTATTACTTGAAATAGGTCCAGGATCTGGTAAATTGAACGAAGAAAATTCTAGACTACGAGCTTTCAGTGGTTTTGATGTCAAACAATGCTTTTTATTTGCTAAAAGATTCATTTCATTACAATAATTTTCCCACAATGTTAAATCATTTGTAAGTTGACAAAAAATACAAATGAAAGCAAAAGTTTGCCTTAGTTGTGTTGGCATTTGAAAGACAGTTGCTTCCTCCAAACATCCATACCATTCATCATCATTTTCCAATAAATGTTGTTCACTACTTCTTTAAAAATGGGACAAACTTTTCCATCAACAACAGTGTGCAAATCTTTAAAGCTTGTTGCACTGCCAATGTGTAGCAAGAGCAATCAAAGATAGCATCTTTTGGAACCTTAGAGCTAAAAGTATACATTCATGGAATAATTTTACAATGACCAAGTTGCCATTTCTTCCCAACATTATTTTGAAATACATAATGGTATGGAATTTCTGTATACATATAGATATTGTCTTGCATTAACATCAGATTCATTGAGAGTGAAGAATTCTGTCAATGTTGTTGATGTATAGTTAGCATAATACAAGACTTCTTGATGAAGGGGGAAATGAGCAGCAAGACAAATAAATATATGGGATTGATCATGCATTTTGAGCTTCAATAATCTCTACATTGCTTTGCATGCACTCATAAATCTGGAATCTAAAAGGGCAGCTACCTTATCATAAGTCAGCTGTTAGTGGTTGTTGTTTTCAATAATGAAAACTTTTGCACAAACATATTTTTATATTTATATGTGAATACATATTTAAATGATTTCATAGAAGTGCATGTTTTCAAGTTGATGTGTGCGTCATATTTTAAAGATACATATTTATTGTAGGGCACAATATATCTATTGTCTACAGGAATACCTTTTATTAAAGTTAACATTTTCTTACACTGATAATGTATTTCCGATAGATTCTTACAGAATAGCTTTTCCCAACTTGTACTGCTCTCTATATACATAAATTTTTGCTTGCCAATAGTCTTGACACTCCCTCCTAGCCTCACATGTTTTCATGTGAGGCAGCTGAGCCATAGCATGCAAATAAACATGTGACAATCCTCCACCAATAGAAGTGCGACACAACACCTAGCACAACTGACTCCCTCTATGCAACTTAGCCTAAAGTCACTTCAAGATTGAGCAACAGAAACGGAAAAGACACCAGAAGTGGGGAGAAGAGGTAAGAATCTATCAGAAATACATTTGCAGTGTTGGAAAATGTTAAGTGCCAATATCATATCTTACCTCCTCTCACAGAATAGCTAGAATCCCACACTGACATGGTGGAGGGACCAGTTTAACAGTACCTAGATAAGCCCCATTCAGAAAGTGTCCAAAGGAAGCTCATTGGGTGTGTGAATATAGAGTATGTAAGACACATCTGTGGGAGACCTCACCACTTCTTGAGCCAGGTATACCCTAAGCCTGTGAAAAGTTATGTATTGCAATTAGGAAGGAATAATAGGAGGGACCACAGGAATTAAATGAAGAAACCCCTGGTGTATAGTGGATCATAAGGGGGAGTTCAACCTCAACAAACAAGAGCAGTACTGTGATAGGAATATCTGGCCCATGGTAGAAAGAGGGTCCTCTACCATTCATCTCAGACATGGGAAATGAAAGGGAAGAAGATCTTCCATTCCAAGGACCAACATCATCATGTGTGCATGTTCAACGCAACCAACACCAGTACCCCTCGTGGAACCAACATCCAGATGACAGTAGAAAAGTAGACAGCCACTCACATGTTAGGACTTATGTGGTCCAGCTCCAACCAACACTAGTACCTCCTGGAAACCAATATCTGGGAGATGGTAGGAAGAAGGTGCCCAGCCAGAGGGGTAAACTGCAATTTGGCAGAAATCTTCCAGTCCATAACCTGGAATAGTACATCAGATCCATGGTAGGAGGAGTGTCTATACACCATCTACACTGGCAAAATACCACCACCCTACCCTTAACTGACTGGAATTGAGCACACTCAGGAGGAAGCCTTCATGGTTACCACTCCAGTGGTTAGGAACTGGTAAATGGCAAGGAGAGTTTGGAGGAACGCAGCACCGGAGACAGTGATCATGAAACAGACTATTCCTGATTCAGTCAGATGAAGAAGCAGCAGGAATGAGCAGCAATCTCCTTCTGCTTTACTCATGTTAGTCCATGAGTATGCAGTCTGGAGCAAACAAAACAATGCAAGGAAAAATCTACAAGTGTTCTTACAGAACATCCAATCTCAATGGTGGGCTTTATTGACCAGAATGGTCACACAGTGTGGGTTTAAGGCACTGCAAAGATCATGTATCATGCATCTTATTACAATTTCATGTAATTGTGATTGTGTCTGTTGATCAGGTATCTCAACATTTACAGTGTGATCAATTAAGTCGACATTATTGATTTTGTCTTCTATTTTCAAAGTAATCAAAATGTGTGCATATGCAAACTTCTTTTTTAGAATTCAATTCTCCGAGCACTGCAGTCACTAAGGTATCCAACTTTAATTTACACACACGTGCCACTAAATCAGGCCTAACAGATGGATGTAGATCCAGTCGTACATTTTCTCTGACTTCTGGCCAATTAGGGTTGCATGTGAACATTACAAACCAATCAAGGCATCCAAACTTTGATATAATTGTCAATGCATCATGATTGCACTCTCTCATGTTTATAGGTGATCCTTGAAATGATCATGGCAATATCACTGTTCTTCCAGCTGGTACTCCGGCATTAGCAGCTGCATAAGATATATGTTCTGTTACTCCTTAGTAGTTCTCTGCTCGTAACTATGATTGTTTCAATTTGATATAATTACATTTATTGGTTTCAACTTGGAGATAAGAATACACAATCCACTGTTGTGTTAGTTTTCCAGCACTCAAAAGTGGATAGAAGTTGTCACGTGTTGCTGTTTGAGCAACCTTGTATTGAAGAATGGAGATTTTGTTCCTGACAGTATTTTTGGATAATCATTCATTCATTTACATATTTGGTTGCCAGTCAGGTTCACCATATTGGTAAAGCAACACATGTCATTGAATCTAAGTTTGATCTTAAGACATTTAGATTAATTAATTGTTTTACTTGCACTCTTATATAAATATGTATATCTCTGTGAAATGGTGATTCTCCATTTTCATTTTTGAAAACTATTGCAATTTCAGTGGCAAATTGTAATATCTTCTGTCACTTCTATTTTTACATAGAATCATATTCACAGTTGGTATTGTTCAATTCTCTCTCAATGCTTTTTTCCACTCTTCTTTTTCAATTTCACTTCACATTCTGTATGCCTGAGTAAATGGATTATTTTCTCTTATTATTTTGTTGAGTTACTTCATTACAGCACTGTCAAATTGTCTATTTTCATACAGATTCATTTGCTCCTCTACACCTTCATTAGAATCAAAAACATACAGTTAAGCAAATTTACATTACTCTTCAATAGGTGGTTTCGAGAAGTTTGATGATAAATTTGTCCAATGAATTCTGAAACAATATAGTCCATGACCTTGAACATCAACTAGTTTTGCTTTCATTAATGCAAACGATAATATACTGTTGTATAAACAGATGTTTTTGTGATGTTGGACTCAACATAAGTTCTCTCAAATACTGAGGAAATGGTTGTCCTTCTTCCAATCTTACTTTCTCTTAATGGCAACAATTGTTGGATTTACCATCAGATGGTTTTTCCTTTTTAAAATTTTTTGAGTAACAAAATTTGCACATTGTTGACATTGAACCACAACTGTGCTGCTCTACTGAGCCCTCTTGATAGATATTAATTGGTACAGCTTTTTATCCATGTCTAAATTGTTCATGTCTTTCAACATCAATTTGTCTTCTTTCTTCAGGAGTTTCTTTTGACCATCTCAATGCTATTTGCTATGCTTCAGCTATCCTAGTTTTTGCTCATCTTTCTTGACTTTGTAGTGTTATCCACTGATTTTTTCATTTTCTTGCTAACCAATATTTTTTCTTCCTTGAGTTGTTTCATTGTTTCCATTTGCATATCTGTCACCATCAATTTGTGTTGTTTCTTCAGTTTCATTTTAGCATCTCCATGCTATTTATTCTGACTCAGTTATCCTAATTGTTTCTAATCTCAATTTCTTCATTCTCTTGTTAACCAACGTTTTCTTTCTTGCACTGTTTCACAGTACCTGTTTGCATGTCTTTCAGCATCAATTTGTTTTCTTCGTGTTGTTTCTTCAGGAGTTTCATTTGACCGTCTCAATGCTATTCGCTGTGCTGCAGTTATTCTAATTCTTGCTAATCTTTCTTGACTTTGTCGTGCCGTCCATCGCCTTTTTCTTTCCCTTCCTAACCGACGTTTTCTTTCTTGTATTGTTTCATCGATTCCGTTTGCATATCTTTGAGAATCAATTTGTTTTCTTCGTATTGTTTCTTCACGAGTTTCATTTGACCGTCTCAATGCTATTTGCTGTGCTGCAGTTATTCTAATTTTTGCTAAGCTTTCTTGACTTTGTCGTGCCATCCATCGCCTTTTTCTTTCCCTACCTAACCGACGTTTTCGTTCTTGTGCTGTTTCATTGTTTCCATTTGCATATCTTTCAGCATCATTTTGTGTTGTTTCTTCATGAGCTTCATTTGACCATCTCAATGCTATTTTTTCTGTTTCAGTTATCCTAATTTTTGCTAAGCTGTCTTGACATTGTTGTGTTATACATTGATTTTCTCTTTCACTTGTTAACCGACATTTTCTTTCTTTAGCTGTTTCATTGTTTCTTTTTGCATGTCTTTCAGCATCAGTTTGTCTTCTTCGTGTCGTTTCTTCAGGAGTTTCATTTGATCGTTTCAATGCTATTCGCTGTGCTTCAATTATCCTAATTTTTGCTAAGCTTTCTTGACTTTGTCGTGCCATCCATCGCCTTTTCCTTTCTCTTCCTAACCGACGTTTTCTTTCTTGTGCTGTTTCATTGTTTCTGTTTACATGTTTTTCTGTATCAGTTAGTTTTCTTTCTGTTGTTTCTTCATGAGTTTCATTTGGCTGTCTCAATGTTATTTGTTCTGCTTCAGTTACCCTAATGTTTTCTAATCTTTTTTGACTTTGTCGTGCCATCCATCGATTCTTTCTTTCTCTTCTTAATGGACATTTTCTTTCTTGCACTGTTTCATTTTTTCTGTTTGCACATCTTCTTTGTGTTGTTCCTTCACTTGATCGTCTCAATACTTTTTGCTCTGCTACAGATGTCCTAATTTTTGGTAATCTTTCTTGACTTTCTCGTGCCATCAATCGCCTTTTTCTTTCTCTTGCTAAATGATGTTTTTTTTCTTGCACTGTTTCTTGGTTTCCATCCATATTGGGTATTTCTATTTATAAATAGTAAGATATATTGAAGACGATAGTGTCATTAATAAATTACAAAACAAACCTTTTTAATTAATGCAAACACTAAATTAAGAAATCAACCAAACGAGTTTATTCTCTTTTTTGAATTATATCTATAAAATATTTGTTCAGTTTTGTTGTGTAAAAATCTGTGTTGAAATTTTTAATGACAGGAAGAGAAAGCAGATTTCAAATGCATTAATAAAAAGCAGTCTGAAAATTAATACGAAATATCATTTGGTAGGAAGTTAAAATTGTAAGTTACTTTTAGTTTGAACACATATAGAACCATGTACAAAAAGAATTCTAAACTATTGTTAGTGTTATTCAGAATTTTAGTTTAGAATTAATTCAACGGAAATAAAAAGCTGAATGAATGTGTGTGGCTTGATGCCATGTTGTAAATGGAATGTTAACCAATGTCTCAAATTCCCGATTTAATGTATAATGGTATTTCTATTTTTCAGAATATTCAAAGAGCATGCTGTAAATATGGTCAGTTATGAAAAAACACATTTAACATAAACCCTCAACTCGGCTGGGATTTGAACATGAGATTTCTAAATGAGAGTCAAACACTAACCACTGAGCCACTTTGATATCCAGTCTTTGAAATCAAATGTTAAGAAATATTTCAAACCCCTAATTTAAACTGTCATGGTATTTGGGTTTTTCCAAAAACTGAAAGAGATTTGAATGCGAGACTTCCACTTTAGGTTTGGGCATTCTAACCACTGAGCCAATTTAAGCATTATCAACACATGGAACATTACCAAAAGACAGTTGGTTTTATATATATATATATATATGTATGTATATCACATCATGCAGTGATACTTTTCTACTTGTCTATATGATTAATGGATGTAGGTCTGTAAACATATACTCACCTGATAAACCTTCTAATCCAGAGTTAATTTGTTGAAACTCCTCTTTTGGTTCAATTTCTCTTTTCAAACTCATAACATCATGTTGTGTACAATCAACAGTTTCATCATCACTCTCACTGAACTTGGAAATAATGTCATTCTTTGTTGAATCAACACTTTGCTCAGTTTTAACAAATGTGTTCTAGTACAAAAAGAAAGATCAATAACAGCTTATGTTGTTAACAAAACACAAATACTACATGTAAAACTTGATAAGTTACAGCTGGTATTTTTACCTTGGAATCATACCTGCAAGTTTCTTTAGTAAATATATTCACTAAAAAACTGATTTACATAGCAAACACAAATATGTCAGTAGCTGGTGTGTTTTCATTTGTAAGCCCCACAATGATATATCCTGGGTTCATGGCACCAAAATTTTCTATTCCTACCTACTTTGTAGTATTCTAAGGTGAAACAGATTTCTCTCACGTGTGCCAAGACAAGTCCACAGAACAAAAGGGCATTCTACAAGATGTTTATCATGAAGTAATTCTGAAATCTGTGAGACTGACTGAGTTTAGGAAAGAAAGAGACTGAACACAACATAAAACAGAGTGAAAACAATTTTTATTTAACTCAAAAACAACAGACAGTACAACAAAAAGAACTTAATGACTTGTTTGATGAATGTGTTATGTAGAAACACATGTATTACAATAATTTAAGTGAGAGAAAATATAAGAATGATGAAATATACACTCCAAGTGCACCCATCATTTAAATTTTCAACACATATTAATATATTTTTATACATTCTTGACAGAAGTTTTAAACTTCTAATAA
Organism: Limulus polyphemus; assembly: GCF_000517525.1. Taxonomy (NCBI): domain Eukaryota; kingdom Metazoa; phylum Arthropoda; class Merostomata; order Xiphosura; family Limulidae; genus Limulus; species Limulus polyphemus. The sequence continues at coordinate 3,450 of NW_013672122.1, read as the reverse complement.
TGAAAGTATTACAGTTAAATATCAAAAAGAAAACAACATATTAAATATAAATAAAGATTAATTTATCAAACCATTTCTATGTCTTATGTCTTAAAACGTTAACAAGAAATTAAAAGCTTAAAAAATGTATAATTGACCAGAACTTTTCATACTTTAGCAACAGATGCACACAAAAAAACAAACTAAACTTTACAAAGACATTCTTAAAACACATATAACTAGAGGGCTCTCAGTAGAGCACATACCTCTGCACGCAACATTGATCATATTCATCTCTCAAAAAAATAAGATAATGTGTCTATATGTTCATTGTTATGAACAGGCATGGGCCATTTTTGATATGACAATGAGGAATAATACTTTACATAAGCCCATCAAGTTTCATCAAAATCTGATAATTTTTTACTGAGTTTTAGAGCAAAAATAGCATGAAAAATCACTCTCCATGTTAACAGATAGAATTTTTTTTATTTTCCTGACCTTGGCCCTCCAAAACTAAGCACTTCTAAGTTGGGTCATAGTCCAAATGTATCCCAACTTTCATCCAAATCCATTTAGCCATTTTTGAGAAATCTTGCTGACAAACACACAAACAAACACAGGGGTGAACACATAACCTCCATCCATCTTCAGTGGTAGAGGTAACTATCAGACAGATTATTCATGAATATAAACAAAACAGTGCTAATTCTCAAATTTCATTTTTAAATATTTTCTCAAGCAGTCACTTTTTCACAGGTTCACGTTTTACTGAGACAAAATTCCTGTATTTTATTCTCTGCTAATTATAGCTGAGAACTAGCTCAATTTACTAATATAATAAATTGCTTACGTGCACCAATTAGATTGATTAGTGTTGCAAAAATAACTTTCTAATCAAAATAAATGTTTGTTGTAATTACTCTTTTTGATTATTACAACTATCCAAGTAATTGAAATATTACCATTGTGACTTCTCATTATTATTATTAATTTATTAAAAGTTGTTCAGCTTAACTGATTAGTGTCACATTCACAATAATAATCAGTGAATCCAAATTTGTGATCTAAATTATTATTATTTTCAATTATTCAAAATATGTAAGTGTCACATGAGAAAAACCAATTAGATGAATGTAATTGGTCGATGAGCCTGATAATTAATCAATTATTAAAATCCACTAATCATCAAGCACTACTACTAATTATTATAATTTTCTTTTTATAATTGGCAGTCACTCAAACACACACTTGACACCAAAAATAAAACAACTAATGTCATCTCTAAACATTAAGATGCCAGAAATCCTCAGAAATACACATTAAATTCACAGTTTTTGAAATAGTATTCATCCATGTCAAAAGGTTCCATAATCAAGTGGAGAAAAAAAGCCAAAGTTATATCATCTTGTTCATAGCTAAAGATATTTTTCAATGTTACTTATTCAGAAACGTGGAGAGCCAGCATGGGCCCCGGGGCAAATATCCTCCCCGGGCCCCCTTTTTCTCTCTCTCTCTTTTTTAACATTTTCAAGAATTTATTAAAAAGAAGATCCTAAATTAGGACAGCAACATGCACATGAACCAGACAAAATCATAGCAGCAGCCATTTTTACCTCACAGTATAGGCATAAAAATGTTAATAAAGTAACAACAAATATCTATTAAATGTATAAAGTAACAACAAATATCTATTAAATGTATAAAGTAACAAATACATATTAATTATTACTCAAATTATTATTTCAGTCGTTCTTAATGTATCAAGCGTCTATATGCAAAGAAAAGCCAAAAACTATGGTTTTTTATCATTAAATGAAGATATAGCCTAAAGATGCCTTGCGGGCTTTACGGCATAACTAGGTTTCATTCGCCCCGTCCCCTGGGCAGTTGCCCCCCCCCCTTCCTGTCGGCAGGCCTGTACTCATTCAAAACAAAAAAAAATTGGAGATAATGAACAACTTCAAATTCAATACTTCATTAATGTTTGCTAAAATATATCTAGCTATTTATCCCTACTAAGATAATTATAAGTTCTTTTTAATCTAAAAATTACCTCAGTTTCCTTTGGTACTTCAAACTTTTCCTTCTTTATTTCAAAATCAAAAACTGTAAATGGAGATCCTTCTTCTGGGGAAGCAGCTTCTATTGTCACTAGAAGTGTAAATTACGTATTTCTATGACAACACATTTGAACATGACTTCTGTGTTTCACTACATTGTGACAAGTTCTCACTGTGAAATGACACATTTTCTTCACACTAGTCCAGTTTCACCTTTCTTTAATCTTCACTCTAATAGACTGGTATTTAATTATAATAACACTGAATGAGAAATAATTAAAAGTAATCTTCCTCCAAGTGTAGTTTTTGATTTAGAATTTACTTGTAAATTAATTAGTCTAATAATATTACATATGCATGCTATTTGTAATGTGTAGTACAAGGTGTCCATAAATCATTGGGCCTCTTATCATTATTCAAATAATTTATAATCAGAAATTTTAAAATAATTAATATTGTCAATATCTTCCAAGATTAATCCTGTTTCAGTGAACCATTTTCACATCAGCATGTTACTTACATCAAATGGTTTTGAACTCTTCAAAATCTATTCCACATAAAGTTAACTATTCAATTCTATGATTTATTTTTAATCACAAATACATCTTAAAATCTCAAAATAAAAAAATGTGGATTACAAATCACATTTGACCTACTACCAATTTAAGTTATTTTTTAATAATGTACTGTTTTACATTTATTGCTGCGATACTGAATGATATGATTCATATATACAGTCATAAAAGTTAAAGAACAAACAATAATTATATCCAAATATATCTAACTATACAAATCGAGTATCAACTGAAATCATTTTTTTTATATTTACTTCTTACTCCTTTGTGTTGGTTACTTTAACATATTCTACCAGTTCTTTACACATGTATCTTTATGCTTAAATGTTCACTTAATGAAATAAATTATGGCTGCTCACCAGAAACAATTCTTGTCATGATGGACAAAGCACAGATGTTACAAAATGCCTCATGCAGTATTACACAATAAAACTAAAACTCAAAAACTGTAAAAGGAACATAGATATTATAACAGTTCTGTGTTAATATTAATCATTTGTTCTGTGTCACTAGTTCATATTAATATAAATTATAATAATAGAGTTAAACTATCAATTAATGCATGAAATCTTTTGCACATATTCGTGCCATGTTATTGTTAGTGTTTCACATAGGATTCAAATCCTATATATTTGAACTTACTGTTGCGTCAGCGAGTCACATGACTACAGTGACGCAACGTTTCTAGAACTATCATGTACTTTGGCGAATGCTCTAGTATTTACTAGGGTAGGTGGGTATATATATAAGAGGGGACAACGTGACGGGAGGATAATGCAATGTGTGTGTATAGATAGTGAGTAATTGAACTGCAGTCAGAAATATTGTTGACG
>NW_013672121.1:49147-50965 GCF_000517525.1 Limulus polyphemus | reverse complement strand
CTTGTAGATTTTCAGCTCCTACTTCCTTATCTACACGGTTCTTAAAGACTCCATCTATCACTTCCATATTTACCTAAACTTGTAGATTTTCAGCTCCTACTTCCTTATCTACACGGTTCTTAAAGACTCCATCTATCACTTCCATATTTACCTAAACTTGTAGATTTTCAGCTCCTACTTCCTTATCTACACGGTTCTTAAAGACATCATCTATCACTTCCAAATTTACCTAGACTTGTAGATTTTCAGCTCCTACTTCCTTATCTACACGGTTCTTAAAGACTCCATCTATCACTTCCAGTGTAATTAACAGTGTTTAACATTATTTCAGCAACACTAAACTTTCCTGCTTAAACCTTTAATCACAAATATTGTTTAGACATCATTTTTTGACAACGTTAAACTTTTTATTATGGTTTTAAGTTCATATCACTAAAATCAGTACAGAGTTTCGTGATTTTTCGTTCAACACAGCGTATGACGCCTGTGTATGGTTCAACTACAGAAAACTTCTAAAATCTTGTAACTTCAAAGTCTGTTAGTCTGCACTTCGTCAGTCCAGTTTCCGTATGACCTAAGTGATTGACATGTCAATAAAAAAAAGAACCCACCCAGCAACAAGCCCCGGGTTTCAGGTCAACCCAAACTAACCGCATAACGCGTTTTTCATTTTGCCCTTGCGAACGCTAGAGCCAATGGATGAACGCGGGTTTATGTTGGTGACACACTAAATGTATCCGAGTTGCGCGTCGCTTGCGCCCGTGCAGGACTAAGTTAAACTGGTTGCAATCAGAAAGATAGTCAGTCAGCGTGTAGACTTTCAAGCCAAAACGTACGTACTTCTTGCTCTACTCGTGTTTGCACGAGAATATTTTTAAAGTATTAACTTTTATCATTCGAGAAATAACTTTGTTAACAAACCTTTCTCTAGAGATATTTTTAAAAAAACTAACGTAATTATTCCTACTAGACATAACGCTGAAGATAAATATTCTCTGAAATATTTACATTTTGAAACAAGCTATTAATATTACCTATTTTTATTTTGAATACAGCACGAGAGCAGAGGAATCATCTTGTGACGTCACAATGTCTGTAGTTCGGGATTTTTACCACGTGGAGATAGATAATATCGGTAAAGGAAAAAGGTAAGACAAATGTCTCTGTGGATGACTTTATCAATAATTACTCGGATCTAGCCTGCTGATTGTAACTATTGCTTCTATCTTCTTATTGGGATGGATTTCAAATCAGCATTTTTGTTTTCACCTAACTGATTTTTAAGATGAGGTACAACCAGTTTTCGTTGAACAAAGTGTCTTTATTTTATATTACGTCTTTCTTATATCTTACAATCGTTCTATTTGCTTGTTAAAACTTTGACATGATTAAAGCGTGTATTAACTTTAAGCTATTTAGAAGCTGTGAGACTGAAGGTTAACTTTGTTTATCTACTAACAATATCCCTGGAAGCTGTGAGACTGAAGGTTAACTTTATCTACTAACAATAGCCCTGGAAGCTTTGAGACTGAAGATTAACTTTATCTGTTAATAATAACCCGGGAAGCTGTGAGACTGAAGGTTAACTTTCTTTATCTACTAACAATAACCCTGGAAGCTTTGAGACTGAAGGTTAACTTTGTTTATGTTCTAACAATATCCCAGGAAGCTGTGTGACTGAAGGTTAACTTTATCTGTTAACAATATCCCAGGAAGCTGAGTGACTGAAGGTTAACTTTATCTGTTAACGATAACCCAGGAAGCTGTGAGACTGAAGGTTGACTTTATTTATCTACTAACAATAACCCTGGAAGCTTT
>NW_013672121.1:45969-48400 GCF_000517525.1 Limulus polyphemus | reverse complement strand
TTCTAACAATATCCCAGGAAGCTGTGTGACTGAAGGTTAACTTTATCTGTTAACAATATCCCAGGAAGCTGAGTGACTGAAGGTTAACTTTATCTGTTATAGATAACCCAGGAAGCTGTGAGACTGAAGGTTGACTTTATTTATCTACTAACAATAACCCTGGAAGCTTTGAGGTTAACTTTATCTGTCAATGATAACCCAGGAAGCTGTGAGACTAAAGGTTGACTTTATTTATCTACTAACAATAACCCTGGAAGCTTTGAGACTGAAGGTTAACTTTATCTGCTAACAATAACCCGGGAAGCTGTGGGACTGTACTTTAATTTTATTTATCTACTAACAATATCCCAGGAAGCTGTGGGACTGTACGTTAACTCTATCTATCTGTGCTAGCACTAACCCAGGAAACTGTGGGACTGTACGTTAACCTTATTCATCTGCTAACAATAATCCAGGAAGCTGTGGGATTGTACGTTAACTTTATTTATCTGCTAACAATAATCCGGGAAGCTGTGGGATTGTACGTTAACTTTATTTATCTGCTAACAATAACCCAGGAAGCTGTGGGACTGTACGTTAACCTTATTCATCTGCTAACAATAATCCGGGAAGCTGTGGGATTGTACGTTAACTTTATTCATCTGCTAACAATAATCCGGGAAGCTGTGGGATTGTACGTTAACTTTATTTATCTATTAACAATAATAATACGAAAAGCTGTGGGACTGTACGTTAACTTTATTTATCTGCTAACAATATCCCAGGAAGCTGTGAGATTGTACGTTAACTTTATTTATCTGCTAACAATAACCCAGGAAGCTGTGGGACTATACGTTAACTTTATTTATCTGCTAACAATAACCCAGGAAGCTAGGATAATATACATTAACTTTATGTTATTTAGAACATAGGTGACAATATCTAAAACTCAAAGGAACATAAAACTGTCTATTGGCAGTTATTAAATATTAATTCTATAAACTATATCGTGTTTACATGGATTGAAGAATATCAGACAGAGTTTATATTGTGTTTACACGGATGGCAGAATATCAGACGGAGTTTATATTGTCTGCTTGCAGTAACATTTTATCAACAAGTCTGTCGAATTAGTCATGATACAAACAGGGCACTGTTGATAGGTATCAGTGAGTCACTTGAAGCCGCCCAGCTTGTCGCCGAAGAACCAGTTTTCTGGTTTAGAAGCATAGCAACAGTGCTGTCGGGTGCTATACTTTGCACCAGTCTTATAGGGGCCACGTTCGGTCTTAAATCTTAACTCTATAAATGGTCATAACTACGAAAGACATTGCTCAATGAAATACGTCATATTGATGTGTGTGTGAGTGAAAGACTGTGCCGGAAGAGGTCGCCAATTTCAACAAATAAAACAAAACTAGGCGTGTGCGTGTCTATCACATAGTTTTGTGTGACACAGTGATGTGTCGAAAATCTACAAAATGCAAACTTTTAATCAGTATTTCAGATATATACACCGAACTGTTGGCCAGATATTCAATATTATGTGATAGTCTGTGAGTCTTGGCGTATTAATCTTTCCAAAAGTCAAAAACCGCAAGACAAAGAGCTAGTAAACCCTGACGAGGACTGGTCCCTGCTAAAGAATTAAATAGTAAACTCTGAGAAGGACTGGTACCTGCTAAAAAATAAATAGTAAACTCTGAGAAGGATTGGTACCTGCTAAAGAATTAAATAGTAAACTCTGAGAAGGATTGGTACCTGCTAAAGAATTAAATAGTAAACTCTGAGAAGGACTGGTACCTGCTAAAAAATAAATAGTAAACTCTGAGAAGGATTGGTACCTGCTAAATAATTAAATAGTAAACTCTGAGAAGGATTGGTACCTGCTAAAGAATTAAATAGTAAACTCTGAGATGAATTGGTACCTGCTAAAAAATAAATAGTAAACTCTGAGAATTATTGGTACCTGTTAACAAGAAGTAAATACTAAACTCTGAGAAGGATTGGTACCTGCTAAAGAATTAAATAGTAAACTCTGAGAAGGATTGGTATCTGCTAAAGAATTAAATAGTTAACTTTGAGAATTATTGGTACCTGTTAATAATAAATTTGGGATGGATTTAAAACTCATAGAAAGAGGGGAATTTAAGGTCAAAGGGTTAACAATCGATAACTTTAGAAATCTTCTTGTTTGTCACTTTCATGATTTGTGTCACATGACGACACCATTTTAAATTCCAAAAGTCCGAATTCAACATCCTAGTTATGTCTTGAGAGATATGACGAGTAGTCCAGTTTCGCCATCTGTGTTTATGTTTTCTCAATACGGAAAGTTCACCTTGCCAACATTGCCCTACAGTCGTTCTTGCTATCATGCAAGGATATTCATGAATCAACTGTTGTCCATTAAGTTGGGAAAGACAGCAGTGTGTCTGTGAATATTTGTTTA
>NW_013672121.1:42699-45492 GCF_000517525.1 Limulus polyphemus | reverse complement strand
GTTTACACTCTGGGTGACTTACGTGGTAACCGTCAAATACATTGTTAGTCTGTGAATCATTGTTTACACTCTGGGTGACTTACGTGGTAACCGTCAAATACATTGTTAGTCTGTGAATCATTGTTTACACTTTGGGTAACTTACGTGGTAACCGTCAAATACATTGTTAGTCTGTGAATCATTGTTTACACTCTGGGTGACTTACGTGGTAACCGTCAGATACATTGTTAGTCTGTGAATCATTGTTTACACTTGGGTAACTTACATGGTAACCGTCAGATATATTGTTACGTCTAGAAGAGACACGCTGAATTCGTTATCCTTGTTTTGGAGGAAGAATGATATAAAATGCTATCTGTTGATTGATATCTTTGTTTTATAACATTTAAAGTTACCTGAGTACCAGAATGGCTTCAGTAAGAAACTTTATATTTCAAGAACTATGGGTCTTCGTGTTTTGTAGTGGACTTTTTTATTAATCTTAGGAGCTTTCGTTATGCCAATATGTGCAAGGTCTCATTACAAGAATGTTTGCGAACGAAATACTTTTTAAGCTACCACAGATTATAATTTATTAAATCATCACAAGGATTGTTTATTTGTTTGTTTTCAATTTCGCGCAAAACTACACGAGGGCTATCTGCGCTAGCCGTCGCTAATTTAGCAGTGTAAGACTAGAAGGAAGGCAGCTAGTCATCAGCACCCACCGCCAACTATTGGGCTACTCTTTTACCAACGAATAGTGGGATTGACCGTCACATTATAACTCCCCCACGGCTGGAAGAACGAGCATATTTGGTGGGACGGGGATTCGAACCCGCGACCTGCAGATTGCGAGTCAGTCAAGCGCCCTAACCACCTGGCCATGCCGGGGCCCAAATCGATAGTAACAATCAAACTTGCAGCATTAATATTTTACTTTTTAATTTACATTTCGTCTTATAGAAGTGGAGCGACTAATAATCAAGTTATACTTGAGGCCAATCATATGTAGATGTTTTTTCTCTTCTCCTTTTCTCCCTCTTATGGCCAATCATAATTATAGAAGTTATACTTGAGACCAATAATAAGTAGATATATTTTTTATGTTTTTTTCCTGATGGCCAATCATAATTATAGAAGTTATACTTGAGACCAATAATAAGTAGATATATTTTTTATGTTTTTTCCTGATGGCCAATCATAATTATAGAAGTTATACTTGAGACCAATAATAAGTAGATATATTTTTTATGTTTTTTTCCTGATGGCCAATCATAATTATAGAAGTCACACTTGAGGCCAATCATAATTAGACATCTTTTGTGTGTTTGTGTGCTGATGACCAATCATAATTATGGAAGTTTAAGCCGTTAAGAATAGCGTTGCGGCGCAATCGCTCATGCATGATATATAAGAAGATGCTCACAACTTAGAGCATTGATGCATCACGGCTTATAATCTTGGGAGCAGATTATAGTCCTAAGCTTAGTAGACGAAAGTTTACTTTTTATCAGGAAAAGTAGTTCACGAGGGAGATTATTATACCATAAGTCGCAGAAGAACACATATTTTATTTTAAAAAAGCCCGTTCACAACAATAACAAAACAGAAACTTGTTCCCCTCCTTCCTCCTCCACAAAATGCAGTATCTAAAATCGTGGCCCACCCTTATTTGTAACATCCCATCGTTCTATAAATAATGAGCATTTGAAATATTGGTCTAAGAATTTTGTATTGGTTTTGTAGTAATATTGTTAACTTAATGTGAAGTAAACAACGGATTTTTTGTAAATAATACTGGGGAAATTAGGGAAAATATTCAGATCTATTGAATAGTGATATATATATATAACAATGGGCGTTTTATTATAACAAAACTTTGGCAACAGTGTTCCCGAGATTCTTTAGAAACAAGTAAAGCAAATACCTCAGATTCAACGCCATTCGTTAAAATGTATGTAGTTTATAAGTTATTTCAGTAAGTGTTTGTTTGTTTGTTTTCTTTTTCAAAACCACTAAGGCCTGAATAACGACATTTTTCTTTGTTTTTTGTACCATATCCATGCTGAAAATTGAGGATATATATTGTGGTTTGAAGTCACAGGTTACACCTAGGCTACAGACTTATTTTTTTCTACACACCCTAAATTTGTATCTACACCCAAGAAAACAGACATTTACATACTTGTTGTTGATGCTAAGCGCAAAGCTACACAAAGAGTTATCTATGATCTGCCCACGGCAGGTATCAAAACGGCGTTATAAGCCCTTATTCCTATCACTAAGCCAACAAGGGTACATTCGTATAATGTTATTGTAAGCTATATTTTCAATATTTTAATTCAGATGTTTAATAGAGGGCGCTAATAATTATGATGATGTAATTAACTAGACATTTCGTGAAGTATGTAGAAAATAGTAAGTTAGGCCTACGTTGTTTCGGAGTTTATGTTGAAAAGTTTATTTATGAAATTAGGCCTAGAAGTGAACGTGGCTGTACTAAATGTTTATTGAAGAAATTAGTTAATTCATTATCGTTACGTGGACTGGAATTGACATTAACTTACCCAATAACCCTAAAGAAGCAGTCCAACGATAGAACACACTACAAAAATATTTATAGCTTAACAATCGATTTGTTCGAAGGAAAACGAAGTTTGATAATAAACAAGATTACGACACTTATGATATGCAGTATTGTTTATATTGGAGACATGGATAAACGTTTCGGAATTCTATCAGATTCCATCTTCAGTATCTAAAGCAAAATAAAATGAATTTTCATAAGTCTTTGGACATTGCTAAAGTACA
>NW_013672121.1:39148-41699 GCF_000517525.1 Limulus polyphemus | reverse complement strand
TTGTGTATATCGTATATATACATATATATATATATATATATATATAGGACGCAATCAGATTTTGACATCAAATTTTGGGGTAAAAAAGTGCGTCTTATACACCGAAAAATACGGTAGCTAACTAACTGATGTTACTTCAATTAATTTCAGGTTTATCATGCTTCATTTCCTTTAATATAAGTTATTAGGCTTAGATCAACAAGCTGAGGTTTATAAGCAAACTATACGAAAGTTAGAATCATCTTTGACAGCTCTATCTATGAAACAAGGGCTGAATAATGTCATATATACATATACATTAATTTGTACGTGTTTTCTCCCGAGTTTCTTTCCTTTTTCAACATCATTAGTTTCTTAAAATGTTTTCTTTCAAATCATGTTCACTGCAGATTTTACATAATTAAGAACATACTTTTAGAACTTTCAGCCAGTTCAGAGTAGGCACAACAAAATATTGAAAAACAACAGTTTTGTGTTTATAACACGAAAATAAATGTTATTGAGATAAAACTGTAACCATAAACACCGATAAAACTGGTAACTCAAACTTTATAAAGCCATTTTGAGGACTCTTCCAAGAAAGTTCTCTTTAGCTTTCTTTTTATTGGAATATAACGAATACATAGTCGTTTGTCTTCCATCGACTATCAAAACTTAAACACTATACATAACATTTGAAACAAAAGTCGTAATTGTCAAACTCCAATAGTGAAGTTCTGGTTTTCATTCTGAATAATTATTCTTTAATTCAGTTTTTTTTTACCATTTAAACTGAGCATTTCTTTCACAAGTTAGGCTACGAGATGAATCAGCGTCTAAGACTCTTAAGCACGTGACCGTTTTTGACGTAAGACGTTCAGTAATATTTGCCTATTTGTTATACTGCACGATAGGACGACTCCAAGAACTGTAAAAAAACAAAAAGGTCAACAATCTTGCCACGTGTTGCCCTTCAAATACCCAGTAAATGATAATAATAATACGAAACTAAAACCCACTGTATTGCGATACCGTTATATAATTAAATAACGTAAAAGGACGAGGGGGGGAAGATTAACAAGGCCCGCACTTTACGCTACAGATACAGCTGTGAAAAAGTTCAGTTATTGGAATTTCTTTGTGGGTGTAAGCAACTTGGTTAAATATCATTAAATCCTATATACTTATACAAGTTAAGATATCCGTGTTTTTTTGCTGACTTCAGTACGGTTAAAGAATAAAGTAATAGCATATCTTGTTAAAGAAGACAATCGCACGTTAAATTGACCAAGGGTTAGTGAAATGTTTGTCACTCGATTCATGTCGATTTATTTATTTTTTTAACCTTAATCATTAAAATAAATCAAAGAAAATTTATTGCTTGAATAAGTTGACGTCTATAGAGTTAAAATCTTATAGCACACCCTGAAATATTTCCGCCTGTGACACGTGCTGCTCAAATCCGTTAACATGGCAAGATTTTTGTTAAAATTCTAAATCGTCAAGACGAAAACGGACAAACCCGAAACAAACAAGAACTCCTGACGTCTTGAAATGAGTTGTTATTAATATTATTGTTTTTCATTGTTCTTTTTTCGCTACAGGTGACAGCAGTCGTGTGATTGGTTGATTTGCAAGGTGACGTAATATTTGGTTTAAAGTGACGTGGCAGGAGAAAAATGTGGATTTTTAAGTTTTATTACTATCGTAATGCTGTGATAAAAAGTCATTGGGTGGTAGGGATTTGCCAGCAACTGGAGTAGTTTATCTTCAATCTAAATATAGTTCTAGAAGAATTTGTAACCAGTTAGGGTTCTTCAAGATTAAAAACTTCCATACCACACGTATAATATCGCTATGTCATCCTTCTTTGCAGACATTAATTTTTTTTAACCGTTATGCCTGATAAACCCGCATATAATTTTATGCTAAAGAAAAATGCAAAAAAAAAATGTTTTATTGCACTTAAATGTTGGCAGAATGTATAACCCGTATATAGGCAAGTGTTAAGCAACGATAATTTCAAACAGTCACCTTCAATTTCTCTGTCACAAGTTTGTTTGTTTTCACGTTTCACGCACGTGCACAAAGATACAGAAGAAAGCGCATGTCAAAAGATTTATGTAATGTCTATCCTGGCGGCAAAGATTTGAGTCACAAGAACAAGAAACTTTCTGATTTGTCTACACCAATTACAGGGTTAATACATTGAATCACAGTCTCTTTTTTTAATTGCTAGCCTATATGTTCACAACTTCTGTGATTGTTATCCTTAGTACGGTAGTTTTAGTTAATTAGTATCGAATTTATTGTATTGTTGCGTCATCGAGGTCACGTGACTGGTGTGGCGCCACCTTTTTTCTAGAACTATCCTGTACCTTGGCGAATGCTCTAGTATTTACTAGATATAGGGTAGCCTGGTATATAAAAGAGGGTGACAACGTGACGGGAATGTATGTGTAGATAGTGAGTAATTGAACTGCAGTCACAGGGTATTGTTGAAGTTAACGTTTGTTCGTTATAGTGTTTGTTTTAGCGCGAATACTGAAATTAAGTGTATCGTAAAGTTATA